>NC_051269.1:34204989-34459989 GCF_015220745.1 Sebastes umbrosus | reverse complement strand
ACATCATTGCGAAGGTAAATAAACAGGCTTTCCAACGCTGTAAAATACAATGCCCATTAGCATTGTAACAACAGAGAAATAATCCACCAAACACAAGTTTCCGAACCTTTTTTTTCCCAGTTTATATAGCAGAAAGATATATGCTATTTGTGACTGCAACATTTTTTGGTCAAAGGGGGGCTTTGAGGCCCTCACTGGCTGAAATCCAGCAATTCTTGATTGTTTTGACTCTGAGCGAAGGCTGTGTCAGCTCAGCAACATAATACAGGGAAACTCTACTCCTACAGTGTCCTCAAACTAAGGGTCGTCTCTTTGCCAGTGTAGTTTAATAACTGTAATATAAGTAACAGACAATACACGTGTCAAGTGGTCATCCCTTTTTTTTTGTCATGGCAGCTTTTATTCCAATTTACATACCCGGCAAGATAACTTGGTATAGTATTATCTTGTATCCACCAGGCATTTACTTGATTAAATATGTAGGCCAAATACTTGTCTAGGGCATGGAGTTCATTGTGAACTCTGCACAGTAAGTAGACCAGCATGCTGAAGCACTTCAGCAGCCAACAACTGGCTCTGATACGTTTAATCAACCAGTAAATTATAGAGATTAATACCTCTCTGAGAAGTAAGATTATCTCAAAGATAGCTATCGGTTTTACCTCAAAAGCTCCTTAACCCTGGAAAGGTGAGGACTTGGCACATTCTGTTAAGGCAAGACACATCTCATATTTAGTAGTAAATTCTATTAAGGCTGCAACTAACGATTATTTTCATTGTCGATTCATTTCTCGATTAGTTGTTTGGTCTATAAAATGTCAGAAAATGGTGAAAAATGTCGTCCAGTGTTTCCCAGACCCCAAGATGACGTCCTCAAATGTCTTGTTTTGTCCACAACTCAAAGATATTCAGTTTACTGTCATAAAGGAGTAAAGAAACCAGAAAATATTCACATTTAAGAAGCTGGAATCAGATAATTTTTACTCTTTTTACTTAGAAAATTACTCAAAATCAAATAGTGATACCTATTAATTTAATAGTTGACAATTAATCAGTTCATTGTTGTAGCTCTAAATTCTATACCATACTGACTGTAACCCTTTCAGTATCTCTTTGAGTCATGCAGTGTTAGTCTTGAATGTTACCACATCTAATTTTAGGTATAACACAGGCCAAACTTTTGTGAATTCTTGAGTACTAATTAAGTAATATACTATGAATCAACTTGTTATAATCCATACTTACATCTCTACTTTTCTAAAGTCTTCATGGAATTAGGCATGCATTTAAGTCTACTTGTGAATTGAAACTCCTTTTTTGAAACTCTCTTTCTTTTGCTATTACCTTTCAGGTCAGGAGGAAAAAGATGCCAAACCTCTTCCTCGCATTAACAGACACTCCATTTTCTGGATCGTGGCGTCTATAGGTGTGACCTACTACGTGGATTTCCTCCACAACATCATGGACAACGATGATATCAAAAGGTGATTGAGTCACGAGGAAGACGCAAAAGTTTCCTTGCAGATCTCCTTGGCTCGTTCTCTATTCCCTACAGTATAAGACGGGTTGTGCAACAAAGCAAGTAAAAGTTTAGAGAAGTATATTATGGCATTATTTTTTGTATATTTCCTATAAATTACCTACACATACAGTAAGCCTTGTTGTTGGAAAGCACTTATTGTCACGAAAATTGTTCTTCTTCAATGGTATCATTGTTCTATGATACAAATGAAACAGCTGGTGTCTGAAACCACTGGGAAGCTGTTTGTGGTGTTGTTAACAATACCGTCTTCTGTATTTGAATAGCTCCAGTAAGTCTTTATAGATTGCCTTCAGGTCTAAATAAATCTTCCTCCTTTTAACCCCTATTCTTTTCAGTTGGTGGTTCAATGTGGGTCTGATACTCCTTGGGGTCTGCCTGTCTCTGGCCATGTTCTGCATCGTGTACCTGGAGTGGTTCAAAGGCATCCAGCACTACGACCAGGAGTACCCTGCCATTCCTCCCATCACCACCGCAGCCTTTATTGCTGCATCTTGCAGGTAAAACAGCAAAAACAGATCAACTATAGGACATTCTTATAGACACCAGAGAAAGTAGAACATCGTTAAATTTATTTTCTAAAAACCTGAAAATGTGCAATTTCAAACTCTTTGGGCACATGATGAGAGGAGAAACCACATTAGCTCATTGAACATAAATGGATTCCAAATAATTAAAAAAATTGCAGTACAGAAATTAGGTTATTTATAAACAGTGATGCCAATTCATGGGATTTTCCACCATTGTTTTCACTGTAAAATGTCCCTTTCAATATACATCTTGTACAATTCTTTAAAAGAAAAATTAATGAATTGTCATAAAAAAATATTTGTCTAGTTTCTGATATTTAATTATCAAATCTCAAATATTGATTTGGGCATCAGCCTCAAAAATCAAAAACTGTCCTGTTGAAACACAAAAGGACCTTCCCAAAACTGTTGCTACAATGTTGGAAGCACACTATTGTCTAAAATATCACTTTATGATGTAATAGTACGATTTTCCTTAAATTGACCTAAGGGTCCTGGCTCAAACCATGAAAAACAGGCTTAGAGCACATAAAAGTACACAGAAAGTGTACTCTGGGCAGGGTTAAGTGCTTTAAGACTACATACCCAGTAGGTGTACTATCGTTCAACATACTTTTGTGTGAATAAACAGTAGTATGTATATTTTTCGGACACACTGAGCTTTTTCGGACACACTGAGCTGTAATTTTCGGACACACTGAGCTGTAATTCACTTCCTGAGAGCCTCCTTGCCGGTTGGAGACGTGTAACCATGGTAACCCGTGCCGACCTCATGTGACCGAAACGATGATTTGTGAGAATCAAAGTCTGAATTCATTTAAAATACATTTTACGCCTACCAAAGTGAAATCTTATACTTAAAGTCACTTACATGAGTGTTATTGATGTTACAGAGCTGTCCGTCATAGTGTGTCATGAACTTGACGTGTCGTCACTACCGCATTGCATTGTGGGATATTTGTGCCACTGTAGTGTCCAGCGATGGCATACTGTCATATTTCACCACAGATAGTATGCAATTCATGTACTATTGGTTTCATACTAAGGTTTCGGACATACAAAAAAAATCTCACATTCTGTTTTCCCGTACTAAATAGCATGTTAGTATGAGAACACAACCATAAGCTAAGACAGGAAGTAAACATGGACCCAAGCTGTTGCCTAGCAACGCAATTTCGTTGAAACGGTCATACCCATTGTACACTCACACAGGTGTCTCACTTAGTCTGCCTGATTAGATATCATAAAGACGGTGTGGACTGTGTTTACATATTGAGCTTGATTGACATCTGTCTCACTTTCCTGTCTAATTAGCCACAATTATGAACACACCTGTGTGAGTGTGTAAACCCACTTAAGAAATACTCAATAACCTTCACTTGTGTTCTCAGTGAGACAGGCTGCACAAAATCTGTGGCATAAAAAAGATGCAGTTACTTGACAAGGCATTGACAATTTCCAGTGTTTTGAATATTTGCCGGTGTGATATGAACAACCAACAAAGCTCTCTACTTATAGAAACTCAGATATTATTTACATCATCCACCATTTCTCTGTATATCTGTGAAGATCAGGACAGACTGATGAGGTAAGAGTGATCTCTAGCTAGGTCTGCATCTTAACGTGGTGGGAGGTGGGACCTTTTATCATCGCATATTTTTAGCAGCACCTACTGATTTTATCACTCTGGCATTGTCTGTGGTTAATGAGGAGCTGAGTGGGGCAATAATCACGACTATTAACTATATAACGGTATGGATTAAGTGATCAAATGGGACCTGAAATTGCCCTGTTAGTTCGTACATCAATGTGTTGCGCCTGGTTATTTGATCTCTGACGGTTACCTTTATTGATTGGCCATTTAGCTTTCTATGTCCCGGGAATAGCTAATCCACCTTGTTTAAATAATGAATATGTTCTCATATGAATTTGAGTCACTTATATGGTTGATTGGAGCCACTGATTAGAAGAAAGTGGAAAGCTGTCAAATGCAAAACTTGTTAATTAGGAAGCTGCCTTAGGAAGAGTGCCAAGCGTGAACTTGTTTTGAGCGGAGTAAACTTGTTTTGTATGTTCTCACTGCTTCAGAGGCATTTTATAGCCTCCAACATTGTTCCTCTGCAGCGGCTGTGACGGCATGAATATTTTATGATTCATTAATGCTGATATACTAATTCAAATTGTGCATATGTCTAAGTGTTGTTATACTTTTTTTGCAGCTTAAACATGGCCCTGTGGCCCGTGTGGTCCTTCTTCACTCCTTTCATCCTCTTCACACAGTTCATGGGTGTGGTCATGTTCATCTCTTTGCTTGGATGAATGTGACGGGTGAGGATGATACTTCTGTTTTTATTTTCTTTTTTACAGCTCTGTCTTTTTGAGTTTAACAAAATGTCTTTTTATTGAATGAATAACATTGTATTTGGCCTTAAAAATTGTGCACATTTTTGTGGAGTGAAATCTTGTAATTAAACACTTATATTTAAGGAGAGTTACTCCAGTGAGTAGGGTAAACATTTTAATAGATATCACCACGAAACTTCAACTTTGCATAGACTGAAATCTGAACATTGGATAAAGCCAGTTTCATAATTCTTGTTTCATTTTGTTGACACGTTAGAGTCAAAGGTTTTTACAGAGGCAATGTTGGATATCTGTTTTTATCACTCCATAAATCAGAAAATACTGTAAGCAGCCATAAAAAAACAAAAGAATTTGACATGTTTTTAGGAATAAAATGTTTTATAAATCAGACTATGAATAATATCTGAACAGACCCCTCTGTATAAACCTTCAGAATATAGATAGGAATGAAACTGTAAAGTTTGGTGTATGTAAGTGCTACTGAAGTGGAGATGTCTGGCTCAGTGAGAAAAAACTAATTTTGAGAAAACTGCCTTTAAAAATATGTTTTGAAAAATTCCATACATGTAGCGAGACACTACAGGTGAATAAGGTAAAATATGTTAAACTATTAGATATCACCATGAAACATCCCCAGTTGATTACTTACATTAAGAAAAAACATTTTTTGCATTACAAGTTTTCTGAAAGTTTATGTTTAAATATGCAAATGAGGCATTATCTGATGCTAACGTTTGGTAAATTTGGGAGAAATCTACAGATGCAAATAGACAAAGTAATAAAATAAACACCTAAATGTGTATTCTCAATGTTTTCTTTCCACTAGTGTGAAAGAAGACATGTTATGGAAGCAAAATAGCCCAAAATCTCAAATTGACCAGTGCGTGAAAAACAATGTTTTTGCCTGTAGTGTCTCCCCTTAATACCAATGCTTTGTACTTGAAGAATGTGTACTTTACATAATCTTGTTCACCACAATATTGAGTTTTATTTCTATAGTTTCCTTCCATTACTTATACATTTTTCTTAAACAACGCTCAAGTTTACAACTAAATCAACACACTTCACTGCACTGGTATAAATACAGAAAATATGCCTTCCAAGAACCTTTAGACGCGTCAACACCCACAAACACTGACCGTGATGGTTTACATCCATCAGTCCGACACATGCACATCTCTCTCTTCTTTGAAACATATCTAGCAACACATGCACTTAACACAGCACGCAACATTTTAAAACTCATTCAGTCAGCAACATTTTTCTTTTGAAAGTTCAGGTTTATTCTTAAGATACAGCACATTCACATTGTCGCTATACAAGATTCTGAAAGAAAAAGCTTGAAATATAGAAAATACTGTGAATAAAAAATATACAAAGACATTGTAAGGTCTAGACCAGCGTTTCCCAAAATTTTTTTCTGGGGACCCACTTTTTAAAAATGACATCACGACCCAATAGGCCTTATCTTTAAATGGTGAGAAGAGCGAATTTGTGCATAACTGAACGTTCCTGACCATTTTTACTGCCATTTCGGCATCACCTTAAATTATATATTATATATTATAATAGGTAAAACCAGCCACTTTGAAGATATATACATTTGATAAATCACAACTTTGTTTTATGCATGTGTTATTGAAAACATAAACACGTTTTATACTTTATAAATGAGACCAAATGAATGCATTTAGGCAGAGTTAACGGGCTCTCGTTTTTTTTCCTCATCAGTAAAACAATGCTACAATTATCAGAACAATACGAACATTTAGGCTCCCTCATGTGGCTCAAAGGTTTACTGCAGATATAAATGTTAAATAAAAGACTATAGAAAAAATTCTGCAAATTAATTTGGCGACCCAAAATAAAATCTCCTGCAGCCAACCTGTGGGTTCCGACCCAGTCTTTGGGAACGACTGGTCTAGGCTACAGTAAGTATGCTGTCCAGTGAAGGTAATGGTGGCACGATGGCCAATCACATTCCTTCGCCTTCACCTCCATGTGTTAAGGTAGAAACCTGCCTCATCCACATATACTCTTCATCTGCCTAAAGTTCAAATGTTCACTGTAAATAATATGCCCTTTTCACAACAGCCATGTTAACATGTCATTGCAGGGTAAACAGAGTTGTAATTAATAACATTAATTATGGCCCTGGTAGTCTATATATTGGATTATAATAGCATATTGGCTCACTGGAATGGCTGTGACACAATAAATAGAATAGGACCATAATCAATTATAACAGTTACACCTGTGTTTACCCTGCAATGACATGTCAAGATGGCTGCTGTGAAAAGGGACTACAAAGGGTCAAATAATATACTGTTACAGTGTAACAGTGAAACATATAGATGTTATTTATGCAATACACAAAATGACCTGTAACACACTTACTTGGACATATTGTTGTCCCAGTTCCTTGATCCAGATCGTGAAAGGACGTGTGTGTATTGTGCTTACTCTGTGTGTTTTTGAAAAACATTTAATAGTCTGCAATAGTCCTTCCTTGATTTCTTGCAGTTGTATTGCATTGTTGGACACTACCATTTCGACACTAGCTCGCTCTTGCGCTCCATCAAAGAGGCAGCCTCTCGCGCCTCCAACTGATTTTCTCACTACTTTGTAGGCAACAGAAAAATGACAGGAGATGGTTGTAGATTGTGACGGGACATGTTATACCATGGTCTGGGTGAATACTCGCAGCGCGTTGGGAAAATTCTGGCCTCCACGTCATCCATTATTTCCTGATAATGGACACCTCGTTGGGCATTATCCTGCTTATACCATGGTCCCTTGCAACAGGAAAAAAAATAAGACCATTATTTTATATTTTCGTGCGTTTTGCAACCAAAATCTAAAGTTTTTCACAATCCATTCACTTTGTTTCCCTGGCAACCCTGAGGGTTTGCTAATACCTTGAGGGATCCTGAAGCAGCTAAATGTCATTCACCCATTATTTTTTTATTTAAATTTGATTAACACCTGTACTTATCCTCCTGTGACATGTTAAAATGTCCTCTGTGAAAATGGCCTTTTGTATTTATATGTAGAGAAACGTCTGTAAGCATTGGAGTGTGTGTTCCACCATTTAACCAAAAAAGATTTTAAATTATTTTTTATTTTTTCTTGAGCAGTTTGTGGTGAAGAATGTAAAAACTTCTACTCATATTCTGTAAAATGTCTTTTTCTTTAATAAACTTTTATAACTAATTTCACTACTTACTAAAATTGTTGTCATTGCTTGATAAAGCACAACCTCGAACAAATCCTTTAAAAACTGCAACATTATGAGATGCAAAGTTTCTCTGTGACCAAGATGAAAATTGATCACCATTTCCTTTTGTAAAGATTTCTTTTGCACTTTCGGACCTATTACACATATTATCAACACTACATTTAACCTAAGTATAATACAGACTAAGCTCCATAATTTGAACACCTGTCAGATCTAATGCAATCCAATATCATAATATAATATTATGGCTGTCAATCGATTAGAATATTTAATCGCATGATAATTAATCGTGATTAATCGCAAATGAATTGCACATTTTTATTTATTCAAAATGTACCTTAAAGGGAGATTTATCAAATATTTAACACTCTTATCAACATGGGAGTGGACAAATATGCTTGCTCTATGCAAATGTATGTATATATTTATTATTGGAAATCAATTAACAACACAAAACAATGACGAATATTTCCCTCACAGGAATTGCATTTAGCATAAAACAGTATGATCAAATCATAACATGGCAAACTGCAGCCCAACAGGCAACAACAGCTGTCAGTGTGTCAGTGTGCTGACTTGACTATGACTTGCCCCAAACTGCATGTGATTATCATAAAGTGGGCATGTCTGTAAAGGGGAGACTCGTGGGTACTCATAGAAACCATTTACATTCACATATCTTGAGGTCAGAGGTCAAGGGACCCGTTTGAAAATGCCCATGCCAGTTTTTCCTCACCAAAGTTTAGTGCAAGTTTAGAGCGTTGTTTAACTTCCCTCGTGACAAGTTACTATGACATGGTTGGTACCAATGAATTCATTAGGTTTTCTAGTTTCATATGATACCAGTATCTTCACTTTAGCTTTAAAACTGAACCGGCTTAAACCTAAAACTTGCAAGTTGCGTTAAAGAAATTAGTGATGTTGTAACAAATTTGTGTTAACATGTTATCGTATTAACTTTGACAGCCTTATATAATATATAATAATACATTTAATGTCGTGAATTGTGTAATGGTCAGAGGGATGTTGATGCAGGTGTATGTTTTGCAACCGCTGTTATTGATGGTACTGACTATATATTTGTTTATAATTGTTTTATCCACTCCAGTTTACACACATGGCAGAAGCACCTCTCAATATAATGTGACCCAAACAACAATACACACTACAGCTAAAGGTTTACATTACAGTAAATAAAGTAAAGTTGTATTTTGAAAATGTCATTCTAATATAACAAAGGCCTTTGCTCAATATAATATTATTATTATCTGAACTTTGTGGACCCCATTTACTGGAATTTAAAGGCCGAAAATAGACTTTTTTCAATTTAATCCACAGCACCTATAGAAAACAGAGAAATGTCTGAGATATTATACATTTGGTAAAGTTAAGCTTCTTACATTGTCCTTTCAGTTTGACTTCTTCCTCCAGTGTGTTTGATTATAGATGTTCAACATACAGCAGTGTAGGTAATGCCAGTGGTGGATGAAGTACTCTTTCTTAAAAAGGTAATGATAAATATACTAAACAGACTGCATTTAAAATTGTATTGAATTAAAAGTACATATTTATCAAGAAGTATCAGAAGTAATCATGCAGATTTCTAAGTAATTAAAGCTAAATTGAAATACCTGTTGGGCTCTTTGATCTATAATATTGTATCACATTTAAAAGATGATTATAGATTTTATAAGATTCTCAGAGTACCTCAAATTGATCTTCAGCTATAAGAAAAAAAATGTTTTTAAAGATCTTAATCACACTTATTGATTTCTCCTCAAGCTGCTCTCAGATTCACTGAGGTTTCTTTGGGGATGTTGGTGAAGTGAACAAGGGAGAGGAGATTTAAGCACTGACAGATTAAATCAAAATGTTCAGATCGACCATTAAAGTTTCCCTGATAATGAATCGATCTTATTCTTTTTCTTTATGGCGCTGATTCTCAGTGATCAAGAAGTCGATACTCAGCTGCTGATAAGCTGATAAGGAGCAAAGCTTCATCATCATCTCCTCTCCAGTCCTCGTGACGACATATAGGCTCGTTAATGGTGTCTCCACGTGCCATGCGCACGATCTCAGATGTGCTACTGAAGGAAAACAAACAGACCTGCTAGTTGAACTATAATACTTTTTATTGAATTTTGAACATAACACAAATAAAAACGCAATCTTTGACAAAGTACTAGCCTAATAATTAATACTTAAATAAATGTAAAATAATGATACAAAAAAAAGAAATACAAATAATAGTGAAAATAAATAAAATATATAAATAAAAATAATATTTAAAATTAATAAATAAAAATAGAAATAAAACAAAAATGAAAAAATAGAAATAATTTTTTTTAATAAAAATAAAAATAATAATGAAAATTAATAAATTAAAATAAAAATAAAATAATAATGAAAAAATAGAAATAAATATAAATGTGAAAAAAAAATTAATAAAAATAAAAATAATAATGAAAATTAATAAATACAAATAGAAATAAAATAATAATGAAAAAATAGAAATAGAAATAAATATGAAAAATAAATTAATAAAAATAATAATGAAAATAAATAAATACAAATAAAAGATGCATCGTTTTTACATAGCCTAATTTGACCTTGTATGTGGGAAATTAATATTAATGGATACTAATACAAGTATAAAAATAATATTTCGGAAATTAATATGAATAAATCAGGGCTGTTGTTGTTCACATTAACGAGTTACCATTTATTTTTTGCACTAATTAACCACCAAATATCCATGTAGGGACTCTAACCCTTTTTAAACCACTTGCCCCAAATGGCCTGTACAGGTTTTTTTTAATGGGTTATTGAGTCCACCAGGCTGACTCAGGAGTCCAGAGGGACTGAGAAGACTCCTCAAGCAGAATAGGAGCTATTGTGAAGCCACTGAGCTGCTTGTATCCATTCACTATAACTGTGTTTCACTTTTAAATTAATTAAATTAATGATTAAATAGCCCTGATAATCATTCTCATGCCTGCACTGTAAAAAAAAAGTGTAAAATAACGGAAATTGTCTGGC
The DNA here is from genome assembly GCF_015220745.1 of Sebastes umbrosus. Taxonomy (NCBI): domain Eukaryota; kingdom Metazoa; phylum Chordata; class Actinopteri; order Perciformes; family Sebastidae; genus Sebastes; species Sebastes umbrosus. The sequence continues at coordinate 34,449,278 of NC_051269.1, read as the reverse complement.
AGCAGGGGCGCCAGAAAATGTCTGTTAAAAAACGGAAAAATACTGTCCATTAATTAACATAAATAATCTGTAAAAAAAAACAACAGTAATTATCTTTATATAATTAGCCTTTATTACTGTAATATTACAAGAAATATTTTACTTTTAACATATATTTATTGTTAGAATAGTCATACACCGTAAATCTAAGACCATTTACATATAAATCACAAATGAAACATGTAATTTTTACATTTTTTTTCTGTCATCTTGAAATACAGACACAAAAATGTAGAATCTCTTGAAAAAAACTATACCATTTTTTTTTTTTTTTTTTTTTTTTTTTTACAGTGTGCCTAAATCCACATCACACCAATCACCTCAGTCTAAATGTGAGCAGTCCTTCTATTGTTATGCTGATTTCCCTCATCCGCCCACGTTATTTATCTGAGGTCACATGGTCATATCCAAAAGAGCTTTCAGTGCTGATGCTCTCAGCTTGACATCCATCCACTCACAAAAAGCCATTGTGAAATCTGATTCTTCTTCTTTTTTTTTCAACTTGAGAGCTTGAAAGTTTTCACCACAGTGGACATAGGGATTTGAGGAGGTGCCACTTGGATTTTGAGGCAGGTCACTCTCCTCCAAACCTGTAAAAATCGCAGGTTTTGTGAAACACCATCTTCCCTTTTATCTCATCCAGGCCTGCTCGCTCAAAACACCCGATAGCAACACCTGAGAGGATTTCAGGTAGACTTGGAAAGACTGTCTGGCAAGCTGCTCCGAAGAGGTGGAATTTGGACGAAGCTCTTTTTTTTTTTATTACTGTGGATAATTCCTTGCTTAGTGTTTTTGCTTCTCTGAAACATATGGGAGTTTCAAGAGGACAAGGGTCTGGGATCACCAAAGACTGAAACGCAATCCATCTTTTTCTCCCAGATATTTCAGTTTCAGGGTTACAAGATGACATCTATGAAGTCCATCCTCGTTGAGGCTGGACATTGAGACTATGCGTGTCCACTGAGCCGGACCTTGTAAAGATTGAATGAGCATGTTTGGCACGCTACCTATTCGTCTGAATCCCCACCTTGTATAGCAACAGGTTTTTCCTGCATGTCTCCAACCATGGTGGAGCACAACGGCCTGGATATCATGTGCCTGAACAAGTACTGCCACAGCTCATCCTCGTCGTCCAGCTCCGAGCAAGACAAGAAGATGTTCAGCAAACTGAAACACACTTTGTCTGGGGATTATCCGAGGAAGAGCGCAGAGATCCTCAGTGGGCAGTATGGCACCAACGTGCTGCTCATCGGTGTTTCTCTCATGCTGGCCGTCGCGCACCACCACGACACCTCCTCTGTTAAAGAAGAACACCTGCTGTCCTTCGTCACCTGCCTCATGATCCTGCAGCTGATGTGGATGATGTGGTACATCCTGGTGCGGGACAGACAGAAGAACACGAGGACCGAGAAAGATGTGCACGCCACCACATGCTGGATAAGAGGTGAGTGTTTTTTTGGGAAGATTATTACGCGCAAGATAAATGTGTAAAAATGAATGGCACATCATATATTATTAATAATAACATAAATGTTATTCTTTTTCATGCGTTTGGAGATATGATAAGATACCATACGATACAACTTTATTGTCAGTTGACAATAAAGTTGTATCGTATGGTATCTTATCATATCTCCAAAACGCATGAAAAAGATTAACATCAATGTTATTCTTTTTCATGCGTTTGGAGTATCTTATCTCCAAATGCATGAAGATAAGATAGGATAGGATACGATACAACTGACAATAAAGTTGTATCGTATCGTATCGTATCATATCGTATTGTATCGTATCGTATCGTATCGTATCGTATCTCCAAACGCATGAAAAAGAATAACATTGATGTTATTCTTTTTCATGCGTTTGGAGATACGATACGATACGATACAACTTTATTGTCAACTGACAATAAAGTTGTATCGTATCGTATCGTATCATATTGTATTGTATCGTATCGTATCTCCAAACGCATGAAAAAGAATAACATTGATGTTAATCTTTATCATGCGTTTTGGAGATACGTTAAGATACGATACAATACAACTTTATCGTCAGTTTGCACTGAAAATAAAGTTGTATCGTATCGTATCGTATATCCAAACGCATGAAAAAGAATAAAGTTGTATCGTATCATATCGTATCTCCAAACGCATGAAAAAAAATAACATCAATGTTATTCTTTTTCATGCGTTTGGAGATACGATACAATACGATACAACTTTATTGTCAACTGACAATAAAGTTGTATGGTATCGTATCGTATCATATCGTATTGTATCGTATCGTATCTCCAAACGCATGAAAAAGAATAACATTGATGTTAATCTTTATCATGCGTTTTGGAGATACGTTAAGATACGATACAATACAACTTTATCGTCAGTTTGCACTGAAAATAAAGTTGTATCGTATCGTATCGTATATCCAAACGCATGAAAAAGAATAAAGTTGTATCGTATCGTATCATATCGTATCTCCAAACGCATGAAAAAAAATAACATCAATGTTATTCTTTTTCATGCGTTTGGAGATACTATACGATACGATACAACTTTATTGTCAACTGACAATAAAGTTGTATCGTATCGTATGGTATCGTATCTCCGAACGCATGGAAAGAATAACATCAATGTGCCATTTTACGCATTTGGCGTGGACATCTTTCTCGGTCCGCGTGTTCTTCTGTCTGTCCCGCACCTGCTGTTTTCTTTCGTCACCTGCCTCATGATCCTGCAGCTGATGTGGATGATGTGGTACATCCTGGCGCGGGACAGACAGAAGAACACGCAGACCGAGAAAGATGTCCACGCCAAATGCGTAAAATGGCACATTGATGTTTCATGCCATTGGAGATACGATACAATACAACTTTATTGTCAGTTTGCACTGAAATTCATTTTGCATCCATAGGCAGCTCAGTTTGAGAAAAAGTGCACATACAATAGACACACTGTTACCATAGACAGACAGACCAGTAAGACCCATCAGACAAAAAATCCCCAAAACACATCACATTTATTCATACATAACCCATTACAAAATGACCATCTGTCCTCTGGATGTACATGTCTTTAGAAGCACATTAATTATTATTTAGCAACAAGATGGACTGATGGGCAAAAGCGTTCTTTAGCCTGATGCAGGTTAAATGTAAGGACTCTGAATCGCCTCTTGGAAGGCAGAAGTTGATATTCCCCATTTAAAACATGTAAGGGATCAGAAGAGATGCTGTTGGCCAGTCTGAGCATACTCTTGTTGTGAGCTGCTTGAAAGGAGGCTGTCACAGGTTGGCCAATGACAGAAGCTAAACTGTAATCTCTACCAGAATGAAGGGTTTGTGTTTGACAGATTAAAGAAAACCTTAAAAAATATATAGTTTTTTATAACCAAAGTGGCAGTAATAACTTGATCTTTATTTATTTTTTTCTTGGTAGGTGGTTTGACTCTCCTTGCACTCCTTTCACTGATCATGGACGCTTTCCGAATCGGGTATTATGTTGGATACCAGTCTTGTGTGTCGGCTGTGCTCGGGGTATATCCTGTCATCCATGCAACTCACACCATAGCACAGGTAAGTTTACAACCCCACTTTCATTTCAATAAAGTGATAATCTTTCAGCAGTGTTAGACACTGTGTCTTTTTTTTCCTTCTGTGCACCACTTAACCAGGTAGGTCTTGTGGATAATGTGCTCTTTGTTGTTGAGGCGAGTACAGAGCTGCTGCAACAATATAATCCTGTCATTGTCCATGTTATTTGAGTGTAACTGACGAGGGAAATCCTTCTGGTAAAAGGGATTTAAATCATTCTTAAGTCGATTATGCGGTCTGTAAGAAATGTTTTTAGATAATGTTTTGTCTTGTTTTTTACATTAAGGTTTTGTGTCTTGTTTTTGGTGTTTTGTTTTTAGGTGCATTTTCTCTGGTTTCACATCAAGGATGTCATCAAGAGCTTTGAAACATTTGAGAGGTATGTAAAATATGTGATATTACAATTTAACAACACGTTTTGATATCATGAAACATCTCACCAGCGACTAAGAATATGCAAAATATGGAATTTTCTGCATGCATGGCGACCCTTATCACAACACTGACACATGCTGTTAGACGACTGCTCATCAACCTTGTTTGTCTCCTCAGATTTGGTGTCATCCACGCGGTCTTTACCAACCTCCTGCTGTGGTGCAACGGCGTGATGTCAGAGGCCGAGCACTTCTTGAACAACCACAAGCGAAGGCTCTCTGCCCTGGGCTACGGAAACCTCACTATCGGTAAGGGCCAAGGGGTTGATTGCTGGCTTGTTCCTGGAAGACAAGTACAATAGTCCACTTGAGAGCTCACTTCAATGGATGAAAGAAAAAGAGGAAGGAGAGGAGGGTTTGAGAGGGGAAGGGAGGTTAGCTCGGCAGCCCAGTGGGTCTTGTTTGTATCGAACGTCTCTCTATTAGGTTTCAGGAGGCACACAGTGTCGGTAGTGCTGAGGCCCCCTCCCCGGCCCGTTCCCCACACTTCAGCCACCACCACCCTCCTTGGCAACCCCCCGCTTGACCTCAGACGGCTTTGTCCCCAGGCTGCTTACTCCCAAGGGTGCTGCAATTACAGTAACTGATACATCTAAGCCTAGGGTTGGGGGGTTCGGCTGCTCCTCCTCATATCCGGCTGACTGTGAGGCTGGCTGCACCCTGACTGTTGTTCAATTTTTAATTAAAGGCTGCAGTACCACAGTGGTGGCCTCTGGGGGGTGAGGGGTATGAGGGTGCAAGGTGGGCGGGGGGGGGGATCTCTAAAGGGCATTACCATAGCGTGTGGTGGTGGGCTTAACGAGGAGTAAGTATAAAAAGTGCATTGTCATCACCAACTAAGTTCCTCAGACTTTCAGCGAATGAGTGAAATTTCCAATTAAAATCAGTAGAATATGACTAATGAATATTGACCACCACGAGGTGAGTTAGGGATTTATAATGAAGCTTTGTGCTGCAAAACATAGCCCATACTTGTATTATAAAACAAACATGATTGTCACTTTTAATTTTATAGGCCGCCGACATCAAAATGATTTAAGCTTCAAATTTAAGTTTCATCACAAATCTAAAAGCATTAAAAACACTGTCAATCAAAAAGTGGCTAAAAAGGGTCCTGGGACAAAAATTTCTAAAACTGGTTCTGTATTGAGGGAGAGCGCTGTAAACAGCAGCTGCGAAACAAGTTGCGAGGGCAAGTGAGCAGCGTCAATGTAACGTTACACTAAAAGTGCTTGTTTTCGCCACTGACAGGCTCAGATTGTTATTATAAGTGTCTGACAACATCATAGAAAAGGACCCGGGCGGCCATCGAATTCAAAGACCTCATCCACATTGTCGAAATCATCTAAATATTCAGCGATGCCACTGAAAATCTTTTTAGATAACACTAAGCTACACTTTCTTTACTCCAACACAACAAACTCCGCCCGGCATGGATGTATTCCACTCTTCCACCGTTGTCTTCTGGCAACACGTCACCTCGCCAGATTTCAGAACGAGTCTTCTCCTTGAGCGAGACCACAATGTCAGACACTTATAATAGCAATCAGAGCCTGTCATGGTAAAAACAAGCACTTTTAGTGGACGTAAATGACGGTGCCAGCTTGCCTCAATACCACCATATTGCAGCCTGTGAGCAGCTGCCGTCGACAGCGCTCTCCCTCAATACTGGACCAATTTTAGAAAATGTTGTCGCTATTAGTCACTTAGACACAAAAAGGGTTGAAAAACACAGAAGTTACTCTTTAAAGGGACGTCTTTTGCTTTAGATTTAGTGTGAGCTTTGAGATATAGTGCTTTCTGGCTTCATTGTTGTGGTGATCCAAATTATTTGGTTGGCATTAGATTATGGCAGTGACCCACAATGGTTCCAAGCAATCACAAGACTATAAATGCAATCTATTTGCTACACAAACTTGTTTATTTTTTTCAGATCATCATCTATCTTTGCTCCTTTTCCTTGTGAATGACATTGCTTTGTTACAAGCTAAAAAGGTTGGGAAACGCTGTCTTAATGAATAGACATGGGGGCTTCTGATGCTCCCTCTTCCCACAACAGACTGTGTATAACTGTGTAAATAAGATTGCACTGGAGCAAAAGGATGTCAACAAACCTAATCTGCATTTCAAAGTGATTCTCTTGAAACATTTAAGATTAGATTGGAGTAGAGTAAACGGTTCAGTAGTTATAATTTTGCCTCAAGGCTTTCAGTCCATTCATATTTGACAGTTTAAAAATCTGTTGAAATTAAATTACTTAGAGATGGAAGACCTAGATACAAAATGTTTTCATTCATTCGGTGTGGTCACCACTGTCATTTTGTACACAGTAAAGTATCGCCATGTTCTACGTTGAGTCTATTTTATCGAGATGAACTTGTGAGATCCAATGCATCATTATTAGTCTATTAAATATTTACTATAGAGCTGCAACGATTAATGGATTAGATGTCAACTATTAGATTAATCACCAACTAATTTGCTAATCAATTAATCGATTTTAGTAATTTTAAAGAAAAAAAGTCAAAATTTCTCTGATTCAAGCTTCTTAAATGTGAATATTTTCTGGTTTCTTTACTCCTCTATGACAGTAAAATGAATATCTTTGAGTAATAGACAAAACGAGACATTTGAGGACGTCATCTTGGGCTTTGGGAAACACTGATAGACATTTTTCACCATTTTCTGACATTTTATAGACCAAACAATTCTACGATTGATATTTTTGGTTTCCTGCCAGTATAGTAGGATGTCCTGATAGATGGATGTGGTATTGTTATGTAGGGCAGCACAAATATATTGTATTTCTCCTGAATTTGCATGTGTTTTTCTTTGTTTTGCAGTGCACTCAGAGCCCCACTGTAACTGCACCACCAGCACTTGCTCCATGTTCTCCAGCAGCCTCTTCTATCTCTATCCCTTCAACGTCGAGTACCACATTTTCGTCTCCGCCATGCTCTTCGTCATGTGGAAGAACATTGGACGAACCATTGACCTTTCTTCAAACCGGAAGAGGCTGGCGACCAAAACCCAGGGCCTCACCTTAGGCCCCATTCTGGGTCTACTTGCACTGGCCAGCACTATCGGGATCCTGGTGGTCTACATCACCCATGTAGAGGAATCCCTCCAAACGCGCCAGTCAGCCATTTCCATGTTTTACATTTACGGCATCGTCATGCTGGTGTTCATGTGCTCTGCTGGCGCTTCAGGTTTGCTCATATATCGAGCGGACCATATGCCGCTGGACACCTCCAAGAACCCGTCCAGACAGCTGGACACGGAGCTGCTGTTTGGGTCCTCTATCGGCTCCTGGCTCATGTCCTGGTGCAGCATAGTGGCCGTGTTAGGTGCCAACAGCAGTCCTCCTTACCGCTGGACCAACCTCATATACTCTCTGCTCATTGTGCTGGAGAAGTACATCCAGAACCTCTTCGTCGTAGAGTCTTTGTATCGCCAGCAAGAGGACGGCGAGAGGGAGGACCCCGAGCTACCGGCCGCTCCAGAAATCTTCTCGGTGACGTCCTCTTTGGCGCCGCCGTACAACGGCATCATCAACCGAGCCTACGAGACTCCAGACAGAGCCTGTGCCACCATGGAGAATGAGCAGGAGGAGAGCGGACAGGTGTACCGATGTCCGAGGAAACCTTCGGAGGTGCCGCTGACTGTTGGAAACAAAGTAAAAGAGCCTCTAAATATAAAGAGGCAAATCCTCAAGAACATCGCTGTCTTCCTCATAATGTGCAACATTTCGGTAAGCAGTTGAACTTGTCAACCTGATCATTTAAATGTAGATGTGATGAAATTAGGTTGAAGTAAGTTTTCTTGTGTAAAAACAACAATGTAAATAATGGCAATCAACTCTCTGAAACATATATCTTATTAACTCAATGCTTACTTAAAAGAACAGTGTGTAGCATTTAGGGGTATCTTTTGGCAGAAATGGATTATAATATTAATAAGTATGTTTTCTTTAGTGTATAATCACTTGAAAATATGAATCATTGTGTTTTCGTGACCTTAGAATGAGACATTTATATCTACATATGAAGCTGGTCCTCTTCATGGAGCCGGCGGCCATGTTTCTACAGTAGCCCAGAACAGACAAACCAAACACTGGCTCTAGAAAGGGCTATTCGGGTTTTTGTGTTGGCCACCGTAGTTCTGCTGCACGCTTGGCACACGGGAGAAGTTTCAGTTGGTTGCAATCTGCAACCTCACCACTAGAGACCGCCAGACCTTACACACTATACCTTTAAAATTACAACTTAAATCAGATGTGATTTCCAAAATTGTTTTTTTTAATCAGACTGTCTTTTTATCAGATGCATCAATTACAGATTGTTGTTTTAAAGCTGCTCTAATCATTACTTTTATACTAACAACGGCTCAAATGACGATATGTAACATGACAGGGGTCGCTCGTAGCGACAAATCCACAGAGAATTATCACCCAACTCTGCCGTTCCCCTCAGCTCTGCGGAGCGTTTTAGCTTCTTTCAGCTCATTGTTTTTGTTTTCAGTCTCATCCATCGATGTTTTATAAGCACCGGATACCGGACCCCAAGATGGCGCCTAGTCAGTCCAATGAGAATTACTCACTTGGCGCGTACGGCAAAAAAGTTTCCTAGCTGCCGGGTTTACTTCCGGGCTATGAGGCCCACTTAATATGCAGATGTTTCTCCCGCTGGTCCCGCCCACGAGTTCCCGCTCGTCTCATAAGCTTTACATTGTGATGACGTCGCAGATAACAAAATAGCTTTTCTCGCCTTGAGGAAAATTTTACAATTATAAAACCTCCATGGTTAAAAAAATCATAATAGAAAGAGTCATAATCCACCTTGTTTGCAGTTTGAAGTGTTCTGACAACAGTTTTACACTTGTGGTCTATGGGGAAAATGCTTTTTGGGCCGCAGTGGGATTTTTCGCTGCAATACAGCAGGTGGCCACTGGACAAAATTGGAAACAAGGCTGAGTGGCGGCACCGTATCATCTTATTATACATCCATGCTCTCACCACGCTCATCAACCTTGTTTCCAGACATGGCTGGCAGCTGCTCTGAAAAACTATTGTATGTTACCTGCCCAATAAACAGACAAAATTAGCAACAAGCTAGTGAACACAGTGGAGCATTCAGCCGCTAAAGAGACAGCTATTTCCTGTAAGAGTAGGTTGAGACCAAAGCAGAGCTAAGCGAGAGTGAAAGTCGCCAGACTGTTGATGTTGCTCCACGTCTGCTTGATGTGTAAACAGGCAACTGTTTGCTAACAACTTCATAAATCGATAATATGTCAGTGTTGTGTGTACAGCTTCTTGTGCTGCCCCCAAGTGGCAAAAAAAAATCAATGAATTCAGGTTTAACTAATTTGACTTCTTTCTTTCAGCTGTGGATCCTTCCTGCCTTTGGCTGCCGGCCACAGTACGACAACGGGTTGGAACAGGAGACGTTTGGCTTCAGCATATGGACCACAGTTCTCAATTTCGCCATTCCTTTGAACCTTTTCTACCGCATGCACTCAGTCGCCTCCCTCTTCGAGGTGTTCCGCCGGGTCTGACAGGATAACAGATGACTGACGAAGCCAGATAACATGCACAAGAACACTTGTCACCGCCGGCTCCCGAGAGTGTCTCACAGCGCAGGTCAGCCGTTCAGGAGGCAGTCTGGGTCACACTCCAACAGACTTGAAAACAAGCCGCGGAGACAAACAAAACGTAGATCCCTCAGTGTGGGGGGATTGACAGATGAGGACGAACCTATTAGACCTACATTCCTTGAAGAATTACATTGAATAAGACGAGGCTTGTTAATTAAAAATGGTGATGAAAAGGACCTTTGCTTTCAAGAATTTCAAAAGAGCCCTTTGTGCTTTTTGTTCAGTAGTCACATTTCAGTAGGTTTTGCTCAGTGGTTCATCATGTATATGCTGTATGTGAATAATACTACAGCTACTGAAACACCTGTTAGTCTCAAACATCTACTAGTACTGTATTCAACAGAGCCACAAGTGCATTGGTGTACCACTTGACCCCTATTTTATCTGCATGTGAAATGTTCATATATGGATACGGTTCTCATTTACTTCTCTTAGTAGATCAAGTTTAATGCAACACTTGAGCTACAAAGATAGTGACAATCCTTAGCACTATATTGTGAATAATCTTTATGAGTTGGACTATAGTTCTCGGCCTCTCTCGGTCATTTAAGGTTCATCGATGTCCTTTTGTATGCTGATTCTCTGTTCTGTCAAGTTGAATGGTAAGTTATGATCAAAATGATGGTACTAGGTAGCACTGTTTTGGGGTTATACTGGAGTATCTGTATCCACATTATATTGCGAAATATTAGGTGAGATAACAAATCTATCCCTGATTACAATGAATTCATGTATGTTAACATGAAACCGTTTAATATTGTGGAAATCTATATTGTTAAAACTGGGAGTCTTTTTTCAGAATAGTTCCAGGATTATTGGTGCCTTCAAATGGGGTCGTGTTTACCGTGTTTTACGCCCTCATCTTGTTTTATTCACAACCTCGTAAGTTGAAAGATTCTGAAAGCTCAGAGTTCACGACAAGTGACGCGTTTGTTGACGTTGTCAGATGTGGCGGAGGCCATCAAAGTAAATGTTTTGGTGCATAATAAGTTAATATATTGTAATTTTAGTTGTATTATTCTTTTATGTCTGAGAAAAATTTTGATATTCCCAACGACTTCATCTTTTTCCTCTGTCATTATGTCTTTGCATGTCCTGCATTATGTTACCCACTTGCTAGCTTTCAAAATTGTTAGCCTCTGTGGCTTCTACACGTTGACAGTAGCGTTAATATTGCCGTTGCTTAGCAGCGGTGTTCTCATGGCTCAACCACTTGAACACCAAGCATATCGTGTTCACGACTTCCCATGTTTAAACACATGTTTCATTTGAAGGCACCATATTACACCAATATAAGATACATGTTGCTACACCAGACCAGAGATTGTATGTTTACACCTGAAAGATCAGCAATAAAAAAAAAAACCCATCCCAGTCTGTGACATTACTTTTTTTTTTCTTTTTTAAATATATAAAACAGAGATTTAACTGTATGCTTGTACTGTACAACTTTATATCAGATCAATGTATAATTCCAGTCAGTTCTCAACCTGGTGCTATCCGCGGTATGTGTTCTCACTATGTGCCAACTTGTGGTAAAAAAAATCCTTGTTATTTTTTTTAGGTGCAAACTGCAATATTCTATAATCTTTGTAAATACAGTCATGCTGATCAAAATCATCATTCAAAGACACTGTGATACAACTTTGTGAAATTCCAATGAAACGGTGCTCATATGAAATGATGTGTACAATAGTGATGAATGTATATCTTTTGCCTATTGAAATAAAGAATAGTTTTCTTTTTTTCATACAGTATGTCACATCTCGTATGTTATCAGCTCTTCTTCTCACTCATGATCTCTTGCTACTCCTGAACATTTTCACCGAATAGACCCACCTTGGGTCCATGTTTACTTCCTGTCAGCTGATGTCATTCACACACACTGCAACAGGAAATAAACTGGGACACATTTGGAATGTTTACAACTGTTTCAATTCCATTCTGTTGCTAGGGCAACAGATTTGGTCCATGTTTACTTCCTGTCAGCTGCTGCATTAACAAACATTGCAACAGGAAGTACAAAGGGACCCATTTAGGATGTTGGTGTTGTAAAGTTTGAAAAAGGTATATAAAGGTAGCAGTTGTAGTACACATTTACACCACAGGATGGCGCCACGTATTTATGTTTTTTTAGGAGTTTGATGGGACAGTCCAGAAGCTCCTGTACTATATATGCAACTACATCTGGATTATTGCACCAGCATTTCTTCACTTCTTACAAAAATCTTAATAAACACATGCAGTTGAATTTAGGGAAACAAAAGTATGCAGAATAATAAACAGATATTCTTTAAAAAAAACAAAAATGTATATGTTGTTGATATGTGTATAACCTTGAAAAACACCAACAAAAACTAGAGTGAAAGAAACAAAAAAAATGTGTGCCTTTAGGTTGCGATATTTATATTAAATACTAATGATCACCTATCTAGAATATATTGACACACAATAACTTTATTCATATTGTTCTGTGATTTTTCTAAAATGCAGCAATAACATTCTGCATAAACTGAGACATCATCCTCTGTGCCAACTGGTCAGACACAAACAGCTCCATATAGGCATCGGACTTTTGATCTTTCCACACATGAATTCGCTTTTGCTGTGGAAAACATCTGTATGTAAAGAATTAAATGTTTGCGCCGGGCACAAGTCGCCTCCTGACATCCAGAGATTATAGGTTAGCCTACTCCAGAGAGTTTGGCATCGGGCGTCGGGGAGATTATTTTGACGTAGTGTCACAACGATTTGACAGGCACGCAGACACATCTAAAAATATCCGTGACGTCTCAAAGCCGGAAACTACACTGCTGCTGATGATGATGCTGCTGCTGCTGCTGCTGCTGATGCTGCTGCTGAAGCTGCTGCTGCACACAGAGGCTGCTGTTGCTGTTGCTGCTGCTGCTGCTGCTGATGCTGCTGCTGCTGCTGCTGCTGCTGCTGCACACAGAGGCTGCTGATGCTGCTGCTGCTGAAGCTGCTGCTGCACACAGAGGCTGCTGATGCTGCTGCTGCTGAAGCTGTTGCTGCACACAGAGGCTGCTGATGCTGCTGCTGCTGAAGCTGCTGCTGCACACAGAGGCTGCTGCTGCTGCTGCTGCTGCTGCTGCTGCTGCACACAGAGGCTGCTGATGCTGCTGCTGCTGAAGCTGCTGCTGCACACAGAGGCTGCTGATGCTGCTGCTGCTGAAGCTGCTGCTGCACACAGAGGCTGCTGATGCTGCTGCTGCTGAAGCTGCTGCTGCACACAGAGGCTGCTGTTGCTGTTGCTGTTGCTGCTGCTGCTGCTGCTGCTGCACACAGAGGCTGCTGATGCTGCTGCTGCTGAAGCTGCTGCTGCACACAGAGGCTGCTGTTGCTGCTGCTGCTGAAGCTGCTGCTGCACACAGAGGCTGCTGTTGCTGCTGCTGCTGCTGCTGCACACTGCTGCGCTCCTGGCTCAACATGCCCGCTGAGAATGTGAATGTGACTCACCTGTTCATGATTAACTCTAGAAGGTGGGGTGAGCTATGACCTCCAAACAACCACCAGTAGTCTGAAAAAGATTGATTCAAAAACCCTTTTATTGTCTTATTTATTGTAGTATTTATCTAGTATACCAGGGTAAAATGCATTTCATTGCGTTTCATTGTATTCCACTGTACACTGTACTTTTAAATGCATATGACAAATAAACTTGAAACTTGAAACTTGAACTTTTTTTCTCATTAAGGCGCACAAATTAAAATGGCATCATATCATATCATATCAGGCTGAATATGTGTTTTAAAAGAGTTTGGGTTGAAAGATAGATAGATAGATAGATAGTTAGATAGATAGATAGATAGATAGATGGATAGATAGATGAAGTTACTGCTTGCTGAAAGGACTATAAAAGCATTTTCTTTTTCAGCACCATGGACAGCTCTCTGTCAGTGCTTTTACTTTAAACTGCATGTGAGACTCGCATGCAGTTCTGGTCTTCCTCTTGATTATAACTAATATGTGACCTGTTTGGGTGTGTCTGCAATGCTTATACACTACATAAAATACATTTAAATGCACCCTTTTTTCGTCTTTGCAGTTCACACACAGTTTGATCCTGCACAAACTCCACAAACTCCATATTGTTACTCCTGTCACTGCAGTGTGGTGTGATGTCTAACGCGCATGGAGAGGATCCATAATTGGTAGACAGCTCTTATTCGATAGATAGATAGAAAGATAGAGAGATGAAGTTACTGCTTGCTGAAAGGACTATTAAAGCATTTTCTTTTTCAGCACCATGGACAGCTCTCTGTCAGTGCTTTTACTTTAAACTGCATGTGAGACTCAGTTCTCAGGTCCTCTTGATTATAACTAATATGTAACCTGTTTGGGTTTTGGAATTGCTGCAAGCTAAGTTGAAACTGGGAAATCTGATTACTTGTGATGAATTTGTTTTATGTTGTGGCGTCTGAAACTTTAATGTATGTTTTTAAAATGATGCTGTCTTGGCCAGGTCTCTCTTGCAAAAGAGATTCTTAATCTCAATGAGTATTACCTGGTTAAATAAAGGTTAAATAAAAAAAACTTATACACTACATACAATACATTTAAAATAAATGCACCCTTTTTTGTCTTTTTTTGCAGTTCACAAACAGTCTGATCCTGCACAAAAAACCCTCCATATTATTACTCCTGTCACTGCAATATGGGTGTGATGTCTAATGCGCATGGAGAGGATCCATAATTTGGTAAGACAGCTCTTATTCGATTTAGAGTTTGTAATAACGCACTTTTGGAGTCCCTCAAAAAATGTTTAGAGCTTCCTCACAACCCTCAAGACACTTAACCCCAAATTTCTCCCGAAGGCATAGCCATCGGTGTGTGAATGAGTATTTATAGATTAGATCCTGATGGGCTAAATTGGCACCTTAGCAGCCTCTGCCATCAGTGTATGGATGTGTGTGTGAATGCTGACATGTAGTGTAAAGTGCTTTGAATGGTCGGAAGACTAGAAAAGCGCTGTACAAATGCAAATCCATTTACCATTTCTAACGCAGTGCCATGTTGTGCGTAACACCTCCCACAAAAGGAGGCGTGATGCTGTTGTGCGCGCAGCCCTGGTGAGGTTAGTGTGCGTTAGGCTGCAGCAGCACCCACACCGCGCTCAGGATACCTCGGACTGAGAGATTCACACACAGGTATCCAGGTCAGACGACCGGACCTGGAATAAAGGCTGCAACATGCGCTCTCCACCGCGCGCTGCGTTCCAGCCTCTCAGCCTCAGCGCACCTGGCACGTCGCTCAGCGGCTCAGCAGCTTTAAGGCGATCAATTCTCTTTTTTTCTGTCTGTTTTGCACTCCACATCAGGCTGGACACAAAGTGGAACATTTTCTTTGTGACCACATTTGGTCACAAAGTGGAAATATATTGCAAAGGTTCAGGGATAAAGGTAAGGTTGCTCAAGAGTTGCTGTGTAGTTGGTCTGCAAATGCTTTTGGATTTGAGAGGAAATTCATCTTAAGGAGAAGAGGAGGTGAGATCTATAGCAAACAGGAGGAGTTGACTCTCTCTGCATTTTAAGACTCAGATCAGTTTTTCCTATTGGAAATCTGGCAACTCCAGTTTTTCCATTTCTTTTTGTAGCTGAACTTGAACTGATAAAGGACATTATGTTTTTTTTTTGCAAGCATTAGTAGCTATAATGCTAAACTGATGTTGGGTGTGAACATGTTGAGTGAATCCCTTCAGCAGACCTACACTGTTAAGAATTTCCCAGTAAAATAACAGTAAAGAACTGGCAGCAGGGTTGCCTTTATGTTACTGTAAATTTAACATTATTATACTTTCGCTGAAATTTACAGCTTTGTACTGTTAATGAAAAATACAGTTTGAACAGGTTTTTTTTTATTAGTTTCACAGTATTTTACATTTAATTTACTGTTTAAAGATATAGCTGTTTTTCCACCTTTCTTTTACATTATCTTACTGATTTGTTTTAATGCACTATTTAAGTTGTATTTTTTTACATACATTTTAATAAACATTATTTTTTGCCTATGAATAGACTTAGCAGGTTTCAGACATAGGAATAGTCACACTACATACAATTAAAGGCACTTGTTAGGAAAAAGGCCATAATAGACTTGTTGACACTTTTCCCAAAAATGTCTGTCTATAGCTGCTACAAGCACGGAATGCAAACCATAACAACATGTGAGAGAAGAACAGAGCTAATTCACTAATTTTACAATCATGTACAATATACAAGCCTCACATGTGCAGATCAGGTCCCAGAATTAAAAAAATAATGCATGAAACTGTTACTGATGATACTTTAGAGAGTTGATCAGCAGTAAAGTGCTGTTTTTTAAGAATGTAATTTAACAGGTTTTCTTTTGTATTAACAGTAAAGCACTGTTTTTTAGCAAGTACAAGTTAATACTGTTGAAAATCCTGCTGTAAATTAACAGCAATTCTTAACAGTGCATGTGCTCTGGGTGGCTCTGCAGATCATCTCTCGGACAACACGGTGAATGGCTGATGACAACTATGCACGGAGGAGCTATGATGGACTGCAGTTTTACCTGAAGAGGCACTCTCACATGGAGAACCCAGCCAAGTATCTCTCATCGGTGCAGCAGGAGAGCAGTGACTCTGCACCGGCTGCACACCTTGGAGAGACTATGTGGAACACAACTGAAACAGAGGCGACAAAAGACTCTGGTAAGGATCTGGTGTCTCGCACTGTGACTGGATGTCTCCTCTCTCTCCTCATCCTCTGGACTCTGCTGGGCAACATCCTGGTCTGCACCGCGGTGCTGCGCTTTCGCCACCTGCGCACCAAAGTCACCAACATTTTCATCGTCTCCTTGGCACTATCGGATCTATTCGTGGCCGTGCTGGTGATGCCCTGGAAAGCTGTTGCAGAGGTTGCAGGATACTGGCCTTTTGGATCTTTCTGCAACATCTGGGTTGCTTTTGACATCATGTGCTCCACAGCCTCCATCCTAAACCTGTGCATCATCAGCGTAGACAGATACTGGGCCATCTCCAGCCCCTTCCGCTACGAGAGGAAAATGACACAGAGAGTTGCTTTTGTTATGATCAGCGTCACTTGGACGTTGTCTGTGCTCATTTCGTTCATACCGGTGCAGCTGAACTGGCACAAAGCCACTGGTGACGCGGACGCAGCAGCTGGGACGAACAACTCTTCTCTGCCGATAGTAGAGAACTGCGACTCCAGTTTAAGCAGAGAGTACGCCATCTCCTCCTCTTTGATAAGTTTCTACATCCCCGTGGCGATTATGATTGTGACTTACACCAGAATATACCGGATTGCACAGATACAGATCAGGAGAATCGCGTCGCTGGAGAGAGCGGCGGAACACGCGCAAAGTTGCCGCACGAACAGGATCGAGTGCCAACATCATAACACCTTGAAAACGTCCATTAGACGGGAAACCAAAGTGTTTAAAACTCTCTCTGTGATCATGGGTGTGTTCGTGTGTTGCTGGCTACCTTTCTTCGTGTTAAACTGCATGGTGCCGTTCTGTGACAGACCGGCTACGGATCGTGACGCGGGTCTGCCGTGTGTCAGCGAGACGACGTTCGACGTGTTCGTGTGGTTCGGCTGGACGAACTCCTCGCTGAATCCTGTCATCTACGCCTTTAACGCAGAGTTCAGGAAGGCCTTTGCCAGCCTGTTGGGTTGCCGCAACTTCTGCTCCAACACGCCGGTAGAGACGGTCAACATCAGCAACGAGTTGGTCTCCTACAATCAAGACACGCTCATCCACAAGGAGATCGCCAACGCGTACGTCAACATGATCCCCAACGTGGTTGAATGTATCGAGCACGAAGAGACGTTTGACAGGATTTCGCAGTTTTCACACAACAACGACGAGAACGCCACCGACTCGGTTTGTGACTTGGAGGACTGCGAGGCAGACATCAGTCTCGACAGGATGTCACCGTTCACACCTAATGGATTACACTGACTCTCCAAACTTTTTTGTGTCTTCCCGTTGCGTAATTTTGGATGTATACTGATTATTAGGGGTGTGACGATTCACTCAGCTCACGATACGATACACGATATTGGGTTCACGATCTCGGTACAATACGATATTATAACGTGCTGTTAGCCGTCGAGCCAACACGCGTAATTTTGGATGTATACTGATTAGGGGTGAGATGATTCACTCGGCTCACGATACGATACGATACACGATATTGGGTTCACGATATTATAACGCGCTGTTAGCCGCCGGGCCAACGCGCTGTTAGCCGCCAAGCCAACGAGCCAACGAGCCAACGAGCCAACGAGCCAACGAGCCAATGAGCCAACGAGCCAACGAGCCAACGAGCCAATGAGCCAACGTGCTTCATTTTGGATGTATACTGATTAGGGGTGTGATGATTCACTCAGCTCACGATACGATACGATACACGATATTGGGTTCACAATCTCGATACAAAACGATATTATAATGCGCTGTTAGCCGCCGAGCCAATGCAGTTAGCCGCTGAGCCAACGCGCTGTTAGCCGCCGGGCCAACGTGCGTAATTTGGATGTATACTGATTAGGGGTGTGACGATTCACTCAGCTCACGATACGATACGATACACGATATTGTGTTCACGATCTCGATACAATACGATATTATAACGCGCTGTTAGCCGCCGAGCCAACACGCTAACGCGCTGTTATGGTACGTGTCCACAGCCTCCGTGCTTTCCATGTTTCCCATTCATTGTCTGTGTAAGCAGCCGTGCAATGCATTCTGGCAGCGTGGTGTCGCGATTCGAGAAACGGAGCGTCACGACGCCCGCTCCTCATTTGCATAAAGTTGAGGGCTAGTCTAGTTTATGCAAATCATGGGTGTTCACGATCTCTATACAATACGATATTATAACGCGCTGTTGGCCGCCGAACTAACGCACTGTGTTTGTGTAAACAGCAGCGGTGGATGAGAGACAGCGGACAGAACAGATCGAAACGTTGTTTTCCTCCATGTTTAACCGTTTCATCGTGTTTATGCTTGTTGAACAGGTGTAATAACAAAGTTGTATCGCACTTAGCAGCGAGCGTAGCGTCAACTCATCTCTCCAACGCGGCCTCTCTGATCAGCTGTTCACTGACTGCGCTGTGTGTGTTGATGTGTGTGGAGCTCCGACACAGAAGTTATACCTATTATGCCCTAATATTGCCATCCAGTTTTTCGTCTCGACGATGCATATCGTCACATTTTTTATACCGCGATATTTCGTGGCACGATATTTCGTCACACCCCTAATACTGATAATAATGTCATCGTTCATTTGACCTCCTTTTGTCCCAGAAGCTGCTCTCTACGGGGAATCCCTACACATGGGTCTATACTGAGCTATACTGAGCAGCTAACCCTTGCAGCATGGTGACTTGCTCATGGACACTTTGGCAGGGCGCATGTCTCTGTAGCCACCAACCAGGCCAAACCCTGCAGTCGCTTTGCGTCATATTATGACATGTGATGTTGTTGTCCTGTTTCTGAAAACAAAGTGATGTGTAGGTGTTTATTTACATGACAAGTGAAGTCTGTGTGTCCAAAAGGTTCGGTGTAGTTGAAGCTGTTGTTTACCGGAAGGCTTTACTTGGAGCGTCCATGTCCCATCATGTCCATCCACTTGGAGGAGGGGAATAAAAAAAAAATGTTTGTAAAAACTTGAGGATAATAGAAAACCTTTTGCTGCTTTAAAAACCTTGTGTATCCAGTGCCCGCATATCCACTGAGTATGAAACCTGAGGGGAAGCCTTACAGACAAGTGCAACCAAGATAGTTCTACTCAAATGCAGTCATTTTCAGCGCCTTATCTTAGTTAAGGAAGGAGTTTTGAGACATGAAAGGAATGTGTCCTATGCCAAAATGCAGTATTAAAGTGTTTACCCGCTGCTCCCACCCTAGTGACTTCTCCAGCACACCTTCCTCTGCACCATATGGACTGTTGATCGAGGCTTTGATGGACTAAAAACATGACGTAAAAAGGCACAAAACCTAATGCTATAAATGTGTAAAAGTGAGCCTGTTTACACTGGAAATCTATTTAAATCAAGTGATTTTTGACTATAGAACCAGCAGTCATTTTAAAACTGCGACTCTTTTTCTGTGACCTTTTCTTTTCTCATTGAGGCCAAAACTACTGAATGGTTCAGCTTTATCAACCACAGTTGACCTAACAAAAAGAAAAGAAAGCATCAAGGCTGTCCTGAATGACCAAAGATTTCAAGGAGTGAATCAATAACTCTGGCACAATAAGGCTACGGCGTTTCAACTAGAGGAATTGTTGCTATAGAAAGCCTACACGCACACAACTGGATGTCATACATCACCTCTCCAACATCTCCTCTCTCTATCTTTGTACTGTACAGATGACCTGATCTGAATGTATACTACTGTCCTTTAAACAGTGAAGTGTGTCATCATTTGTCTAATAAAATGCTGTCATGCTGAGAGGAACAGAGTGCTCTGGTATCTTCCTGAAGGTGACATTTAATGTTTATGGTCTTTCACAAGTGGACAAACTTAGCATGGATGGAGGATTTTCACCCTTTAACTTTCATTTTACCCATACTCAGCAGTGACTTTACTCTCATGCATATGATATCTGCTCTGACCCCTTATTCCTTTAAAACTTTTTTCGTTGTTGGCAGTTTGCCTTCTGTCAGACAGTTTGACAGCAGAGAGAGAGACGGGAAATGTTGGCAGAGAAGTCCTGAGTGGACTCAGACCGATTAGGACATTATGTTTACGTGGTGTGCGTTGTGTACACGCTGCTGCTCCTCCAGGACACTCCTTTTAAACTGACCTGTCTTCCACAGGTTCAGACAGATGATATATTCTTCTGGCGGGGGGCAGAAAGGCCTGAATCCTGCTGATAAGAGATGTGTATGTATGTAAAGTAATAAAAAAAAGAGCACACCCTGAAGAAGCAGCTCTGTTCTTGGCGTCTTCTTCTTGGACAGTACTCATACGTAGCTTGGTTGTCTTTGAACCAGTATCAATACTTTTCTACAGAAACTCTAAAGCCAGTGAAAGAACACAATACATTAGTAACCACCTCTTTGTTTGACTGCCAACAGCATCTGTCAGTTCAGTCTTTCTGCCAGAAAAAAAGAAAACCCACTGAAAATCCCTTCACTTTCCATCTCGTCTTGGCACACGTGGGTTAACAGACAAAATGCAGCTTTTTGTATGTGAATAAAAACATAAATATCTAAATAAATTAGGGTTTTCAATCAATTAGAATATTTAATCGTGATTAATTTCAAATTAATCGCACATTTTTTATCTGTTCAAAATGTACCTTAAAGGGAGATTTGTCAAGTATTTAATACTCTTTTCAACATGGGAGTGGGCAAATATGCTGCTTTATGCAAATGTATGTCCATATTTATTATTGGAAATCAATTAACAACACAAAACAATGACAAATATTGTCCAGAAACCCTCACAGGTACTGCATTTAGCATAAAACAATATGCTCAAATCATAACATGGCAAACTGCAGCCCAACAGGCAACAACAGCTGTCAGTGTGTCAGTGTGCTGACTTGACTATGACTTGCCCCAAACTGCATGTGATTATCATAAAGTGGGCATGTCTGTAAAGGGGAGACTCGTGGGTACCCATAGAACCCATTTACATTCACATTGATAACATTGATCACATTCATTGAGGTCAGAGGTCAAGGGACCCCTTTGAAAATGGCCATGTGAGTTTTTGCTTGCCAAAAGTTAGCGTAAGTTTGGAGCGTTATTTAGCCTCATTCTCAACAAGCTAGTATGACATGGTTGGTACAAATGGATTCCTTAGGTTTTTTAGTTTGATATGATACCAGTATCTTCACTCTAGCTTTACAACTGAGTCGCTACAACCTAAAAATTGCAAGTTGCGTTAATGCGTTACAGAAATTAGTGGCGTTAAAACGTTATTATCGCATTAACTTTGACAGCCCTAAAATAAATACATTCATCTCAACCTATATGTTCCAATCCTACCATTTGGCTGAAATTGACTTTTATTTTGGATTCTAGCTATTTCACCCTCAGGCTCAAAGCTATTTATTTTTTAAGGAAGAGATGTGTTGGTGCAACCTCATGGCAAGATTAACAATTCACTTCTTGTCTTGAGGGCAAAAACATGCATATTGCATCTGTATAGAATAAAGAGAAATAAAGTCTGTGCCAATTATCTGCCTGTTGCCTTGCCTACATTATCACATCATCAGGGAGCCATTTGCTGCAGTATGTTCATGTACGGCATGACAAACAAGATTCATTATCCTAAATAATTACTAAATTTGCATTTTTGTGTGTACTTTCTCCGAACTGAAGTTTTCATGTTAGCCCATGCATGCTGCGATCGCTGTCATTCTTCAGTATGCCAAAAAATACTGAAATAAAAATGTCATTGTTCTACATTGTTATAGGAGAGCAATGCTAAATAGGTGGAGTATTCTTTTATGTGAAAGTACCAATACAACAATGTAAGCATAAGTAAAAGTGCTGAATTCAATATCATATACACAAGCAAAGTAAAAGTACTTGTTCTGCAGAAAATGCCCCCTGTGAGTGATATATTACATTTTATATTTATAGATTCTTAATACTGAAGCATCAGTGCATAAGCAGCGTTTTACTGATGTACGTAGGTGGAGGTCGAGGTGAGGCTAATAGGCCTTTCTCACAGCACACATTTTGACTTATCATAGCAGGAAAAGCACAGGTGTAAGGCTATTAATAACACTAACAATGACTCTGTTCTATTCAAGTGTTCCAGTGAGAGTGACAGTGAGCCAGCGTGCACAATACCTTGAACCCAAAATCAAAGCGGCTAAATGGAAGTCAGTCATCATTAATTTCTTTATTTACACCTGTGCTTTTCCTACCATGAGAAGTCAAAATGTCAGCTGTGAAAAAGGGCCTATTTTAAGTCTTTATTGTGATGCCTCCCTCACTGTTTGGAAGCCGTCCCGGCTAACTTCAGCTGACATGTGGAGGCTCGTCAGCTAATTGAACTCACCTGGGCCTTACGGGCTATAAAAGCCGGCCCATGTGCTCACTCTGTCTCTGTCTTTCTACAGCTGACACCCACCCGACAGCCTCTCCTTTTAGTTTTCACCGTCTAAACTTCCGACGGCACACATCCATTCATTTCCACACTCCATGTCCATTTGTGTTTACCATAGTTTTAAAGGAAACATATTAAAAAAAATCACCTTTTCAGTGCTGTGCACATACCTGGAGGGTATCTGGAGTAACAACCAACCCACAAACTGTGAAATAAGATGACCCAGTCAGTTTTTTTGTGGGCTGCCAAGATCAGAAAACATGATTCAATAAGGCATTCAGATCTGGTTCCCCTTCCTATGTCACATGCAGGCTCATTAGAATATATCTTTTTGAGAACTACCTTTGTATTATTATTATTTATTACCTCCGCCGAGGGCCTTGAAGGAGGTTTTGTTTTCACTGGCGTTGGTTTTTCTGTCTGTCTGTCTGTCTGTTAGCAGGATTACTCCAAGGGTTTGCAATTGATTTGAATGAATTGTTTTGGAAGGGTGGAGTGTGGCACAATGAACAATCCATTCGTTTTGGTTGGCGATCCGGATCGTGAATTTTTTTAAGATTCCGATCGGCCTGAGCATTAAGACCACACATGCGCAGTGTAACTGATGATGCGTTGATGACGTGTTGATGACGCGTGACCCCACCCCCTTCCTTCTGAGAGCAGAGAGATCCGTGTGTGGATTTGTGGCAAGACTCCGAGGTGCGGCGTCAGCTGCTGGCCTTCCGCGGTGAGAAAGAAAAAAGCAGTCGATGACGGGATGAGAGACAACGTAGTGTAACGTTATACAGAAATAAACAGGCTGCTGAATGACAGAGAAATCCGCCGATGCGTTACACTGCAACACACCGTGTTAATAATAAGCCGACCACCTCACGGTACCGCCAGCTGTGATCGGTTTTTAAAGTCACGCACCTTGGCGGAGGTCTGCGCTCTCCGAGTGCCATTCTAGATATTATTATTTTTCTTGCAGGCCAATCAGAGCAGACTGAGCTTTTTCAGTAGGGGGACTTAAAGACAGAGGGTGAATACAGGTATATTCAGACACTATGAGGAACAATAATGTGTTTTTGAACATTAAAGCATGTAAACATGTTCTAGTAGAAACCCAAAATACAAGTATGAACCTGGAAAGGAGCATGACATGTCCCCTTTAAGTAAATCTTTTGCACGGACTGCCTCCGTGCCACACTCCTCGAGTCAGTTGTGACACTGTTAGGAAGATTAATGTATAACAATGCATTGGATTTTATGAATTCAAATCTAAAATCTTTATCTCTCAAATGAATGCAGTGAAGTAAGAAAAAATGGCAATATTTCCCTCTGAAATACAGTGGAGTGGAGTAAATGGAAATACTCAAGTAAAGTACAAGTACCTCAAAATAGTATATAGGCCTATGTGTTTTGTATTATTTGATAAATATCACTGAATCATTAATGTATACACATTTTAATCTAGTAGCTGATTGAAGTGGAATTCAGTTTAACCACTTTATATACTGTTGGGCTCTATAATCTATAGACTGCATCATATTTAATAAATTAATTATAAGTTTTATACAAATTGCAAAGTAAAAAAAACAATATTCCCCTCTCAGGCTACAGTACTTGAGTAAATGTATAGTTAGTTTCCACATCAGAGCACAGGGACAAATGGAAGTCTCTCCCTGGAAATAATACCTCAATACGGCCACATTTAAGTCCCGTCATTTTTCACATTACAGAGTTTTGTTACGGTTCAAGACATATTTGAAACTGTTGTGAGGGAAATGTAATCTAGATGTAAATGGGCTATAGCTCTAAATGACACCGCTGTTCTCCTGTAAAGTGTCTCTTGTGAAGCACAAATTAAGACAATCTGTTATTTCCCCCTCATCAGAGGCAAAATTCGCACAGCTGCCGGGGGGAATTAGATGACAACGAGACGAAAGCCTGTTAACTGAGGCAGCCCTGAGGCAGTGCTTCAGTGTTGTTCACCTCCCACCTCCATGATCGGTGTTTCCCCCACCCACGAGATGAAAGATGGGAGAGGACGGGAGGATCAGGTTGTGTCAGTCACACCTGAAACGTAGGTGATATCTCAACGACAACTCGTCGAGCTGTGATTAAACCCGAGACAGCAGACGACACTGGTGCAATTTCGATCCCACCTGGAGGATTGATACACTTTGACACTGCATTTTAAAAAGCTGGCTTCATATGGAGGGTTTAATTGAAGGTCAGCATTTCAGATTTCTAATACCGTAACATCTCCATGCACTTGCTGCTAATCTACTATATCTGAAACTGGAGTGATGATACTAAATATTCTTTTATTTAAAACTAGGGCTGTCAAAGTCGACGCGATAATGACGCGTTAACGCAAATTCGTTTTAACGTCACTAATTTCTTTTACACATTAACGCAATTGATCTTTCAGAGGTTGTAGCAGGCTCAGTTTTAAAGCGTGAAGACACTGGTATGAAACTAGAAAACCTAAGGAATCCATTGGTACCAACCATGTCATACTAGGTTGGTGTGAAGGAGGCTAAATAATGCTCCAAACTTAAGCAAAATTTTGGCTTGGAAAAACCGGCATGGCCATTTTTCAAAGGGGTCCCTTGACCTCTGACCTCAATATATGTGAATGAAAATGGGTTCTATAGGTACCCACGAGTCTCCCCTTTACAGACATGCCCACTTTATGATAATCACATGCAGTTTGGGGCAAGTCATAGTCAAGTCAGAACACTGACACACTGACAGCTGTTGTTGTCTGTTGGGCTTGAGTTTGCCATGTTATGATTTGAGCATATGTTTTATGCTAAATGCAGTACCTGTGAGGGTTTCTGGACAATATCTGTCATTGTTTTGTGTCGTTAATTGATTTCCAATAATAAATATATACATACATTTGCATAAATCAGGCATATTTGCCCACTCCCATGTTGATAAGAGTATTAAATACTTGACAAATATCCCTTTAAGGTATATTTTGAACAGATAAATAATGTGCAATTGAAAGCCCCATTCAAAACATATCATCCTGCACTTTTTGAGCATTCATTGACGAAATGAGTACAAAATAAGAAAGCAATGCAGAGTTCCCAGAGGATGAGGTGTTTACTTGTTTTCTGTGTTTTGTCCTTGCAGTGAGGAACAGATATGAAAGGTGGTTTGACCTCGATATTCAGCCGTGACAGGAGGGCTGGAGAGGAAGTGGAGGCAGGCTTAGGGGGGTTACACCATCCGTCAGGACGCATTCATCAGAATCACTCTCTTCCCTCCTGCACACACACACATACAACACACATAGATGCACAAGAGATTTGCTCTGAATCTCTATTTCCTCTGTCAAACAGTGCACACACACTCGCATAAACACACACTTTGTGTTTCAGTATCTCCTCTCAATTCTCAGCGTGCTCCCTGACTTCTGTATCTTCAAATGATTTCGATCATCTAAGGAAACGCAGAGAGGCAGTTTAGCTTTGTGTTTTGTACACCTCTCAGTAGAGCAGGGTGAACACTGAGTGACACCACTTTGTGCTCATCGTGGCTGCATGAGCGCTGAGTAAATGAACCCCTTAATTACTGTAAATCAAGCTTGACCTGTATTATCAGATAGTCCACGACTGACCTGGGAATAACCCTCGCCTTTTATTATTGTCCCGTCACCTCCTCCTCACACTCTTCCATGTTCCACTGACTTTTTCAACTCCATCCTCGTTTTAATGATTGCATGTTTCATTCACATGATTAAAGAAACTGTCAGACTGAGGCTCGGTCTTTGGACCTGCATCGTTAAAGAGGAGAGACTTAATTTAGATCACCGAGCCATTGTTGCCTTATCGTGTCTAAGAACAGTTCAGCTTTGAAGATCAGACGTTTTGCTTTGAAACTTCGTCTTTCGGTGCCATCTCATCCACTTCCTATCTCTGACGCAGTCTGCAGTGTTGGGTTACTTTCAGTGAGCTTGAGCTGAGAGAAAGACTGGTGTCTCTTTCCCCCAAAGGGCACCGGTCCACTCCGTATGTTAGCCCCGTGGCATGCACTCACTCTCACATGGGCAGAATAAAACCTTCTGCTCTGTCCTGCTCGGTCTGGGTATCATCGGATATTCCGTTTTTCCTTTGGAATTCAGAAAGGAAAAAATGTTTTTCCTTTCTGAATTCCAAAGGAAAAACGAAATATCCGATGATACCCAGACCCTGCTCATGTCGGATAGGATGCCCAAATCTGCAAAGACAATGTTGTTGCTTTGTTACATCCCCTTTTCTTTTACCCATTTAGCTATTTCATAATTCAGTATATTATAATATATTCTGTACCAGGCATGATTATACCGTTTTAAGGGTGAAAATGCAGTATTGTTGCAATTAATTTGTAATCCAGCCTAAAATGCACCTTTAAATTGTAAAGCAATATGAAATTTATCAACTCATATAATTACACTTACGGAAGATTGTTCCTTTAAGCAAAGAGTTCATCAATCCAGAGAGGTTTTATCAAATTTCCATATCTCATAATTAAAAAATCCATATTAAAACCATTTTAACATTAAAATCATATCAGCAAATTATGAGATAAATGATGATAAAAGAAACTTGTGATTACAGCAGTCATCATCATATCACTCTCTGACTTAATATCCTTTTCAGCTTAGCTTAAATATTCATGACTAAATATTTGGGCTGTCAATCAAATTAATTGCACATTTTTTTATCTCTTCAAAATGCACCTTAAAGGGAGATTATTAGTATTTAATACTCTTATCAACATTAGAGTGGATAAATATGCTGCCTTAAGCAAATGTATGTTTAAATTTATTATTAAAAAAATCAATTAACAACACAAAACAATGACAGATATTGTCCAGAAACCCTCACAGGTACTGCATTTAGCATGAAAAATATGCTCAAATCATAACATGGCAAACTGCAGCCCAACAGGCAACAACAGCTGTCAGTGTGTCAGTGTGCTGACTTGACTATGAATTGCTCCAAACTACATGTGGTTATCATAAAGTGAAAATCTGTAAAGAGGAGACTCGTGGGTACCCATAGAACCCATTTTTATTCACATATCTGGAGTTCAGAGGTCAAGGGACCCCTTCGATGATGGCCATGCCAGTTTTTCCTCGCTAAAATATAATGTCAATATGGAGCATTATTTAACGTTCTTCCCTACAAGCTAGTATGAGATGGTTGGTGTCAATTCTTAAGGTTTTCTAGTTTCATATGATACCAGATGTCAGTATCTTCACTCTAGCTTTAAAACTGAGCCCGCTACAACCTAAAAATCAAAAGTTGCGTTAATGCATCAAGAAATTAGTGGCATTAAAACTAATTTGCATTAATGCATTAATATCGCGTTAACTATGACAGCCCTCCTAAATATGCAACAATCAGAGTTAAAGTTTGTAGAAAAAACACATGCTTCGGTATTATTTATTTAAAGAAAATTAACTCGGCTAATCTGCTTCCTCAGGACACGACTGTCATCAGACTTTGATCCAAATATTGCTCAATCCTGACTGGTGTTAGGTTTCTCAGGGCCTTTAATTTTAGAGAGATCATTATATTATCATTATTATTATCATGTCAACATTCACGTTGTACAGGGATCTTCAATAATTGGGATTGTCAAGTATATTCTGATCTGCGTGAAGATGCTGCCGCAGATGTCACTAGCAGCTGTCCAGATAACTCTGAAAACTGACAGATCATCATCTCATAATTACAAGATAGCTTTTTCATAGAGTTGTGGGATAGTTTTTATGCAATTATAAAATGCCAAGTCGCAATCATGAGATGCCCGGCAGGAAATTATGTGATACCGAGTCATACTGAAGTCACATTTGCAACAAAGTGCCTCTGAAATGTTTTATTTTCCTTTTATGAAAGCAATGTGTTTCTGTATGACATTCAATTATATTCCTCTCTATCAGATAAAAAGTAATCACATAGACAATATTGAACAAAGCCAAGTCTGAAAATGGTGTGCCCGGGCCTTAATAGCTTGTCGGCGAATTGTTTCATCAGAAGCACCACTGGGCAAATTACCTTCACAGACTCGATATGAGAGCGAAGGCAATGAGGCAGGAGTTATATAGTTTTATGAGAAGGATGAAAACATTTACTGTGTGAGGTCCTGTCGGTGCAAAGAGCTGCATGTCACCAACTTTAACACTTCCTGTGGCTGTAAATCAATCATCTGGCGAGCTTTTGTTGAATAACTCAACATCATTTGTCACACAGTGAAAATGGATTGCTGCTCTGCTGGAACTTTGACGCGGTCATGTTCACATTTGTGGCACTTAACTTAAAAGCTGAACAGCAAGATGCCCGTCTGTTAACACAGAACTTAGTGAAAGCTGCAGTGGGTAGATATGGAGCAAAAATGATTTAAAAAAAGTTATTTTTATAAAACGGTCAAAATATCCTGACACATGAGTAAGTGTCTTCCGGTGTCCTTCGGTGCTCCTAATGGCATCTGCAAGATTTCACAGATCGGAGGAAAACAACCAATCAGAGCCGAGCGGGAGCCTGCCATCTCTGAGCAGCTGTCAATCACTCGCAAACGATCAAACGGTCAAACTAAGCAACGCTGATCAAATATGAATCAATATTCTGTTACTGTAATGCCTATTTCTCACTTCAAATGTTTTCAGAAACATCTTGTAGTGTACTGTTTAGCTGTAAAATTAGAAAGTTTGTGACCCGGCAGCCATGTTGAGATCAGTTGAGGAAATACCAAGCACCGCCCACCAGCCGGAGCACAGCCAATAGGAACGCTCTCTCTCTGAAATGACCGGTGATTGGCCAAAGTCTCCCGTCACAGGCTAGATTTTCTAAAGCCTGAAAACAGAGCCATGAGGAGGTGCAGAAGTCTAGTTATCTCTCAGAACACTTGAATTACAATATGCTGAAAGGTTATTATGGAATTTTTGCCCAATGATGTCAAAAATATACTGCCTACTGCCACTTTAATGTTATTTGATTTAGTTTGAACTGGTTATCTATCTAATAAATGTATATGTCATATTAAAATGGGATTTGAAAATGATATTATAAATATTCATCAATGATTCATCTTTCTAAAATGCAATGTAAAATCAACCCTAGGAGCATAAAAACGTCTGCTCGATTTTTAATCCACTAAATGTATCTTTGATTTGTCACCTTGGTATATTTTATTCTCCAGCCTGTTTGTGGGACTACAGCAACATGGTAAATGGACTTGCATTTATGTAGCATCTTTCTAATCTTCCGAATCAAAGCGCTTTACACTACATGTCAGCATTCACTCATTCACACACACATTCATTCACTGGTGACAGAGGCTGCCATGCAAGGTGCCAACCATGCCCATCAGGATCTAATCTAAATACTCATTCACACACCGATGGCACAGCCGTCAGGAGCAATCTGGGGTTTAGTATCTTGCTCAAGGACACTTCGACATGTGGACTGGAGGAGCTGGGGATCGAACCGCCGACCTTCCGGTTGGTGGATGACCTTCTACCTCTTGAGTCACAGCCGCTTCAAAACATGAAATAAAATCACTACTTGGCTGTATCCCAAAGAAGTGTGAGGTCATCTCGTCAAGGGAAACAACTTGGCACTGTCAGAGAGGTCATGATCTCCGCCTCTCGGAGGGTTGGCAGCACACAAACGTTACGCTGCGTCCCTGAAATGAGACAATGACAAATGTGACAGCAATTACTGCCATGAAGCACAATGATTCATTATCATAAAAGCTATTATTCTGGAGTGGAGCTGCATGAGTCGCTGTCTCCCACTGGTCTGATTTCCCCCTGTGATGATGTTGATTTACGAGCAGAAGACTAAGACTTTGTCACCGCTGCTTTGTAAAAGACTAAACTCAGAGCTGCTCTGCGAGAGTGTGTTAAGGTAATTGACTTTGTACACAATATGACAGTTTCCATAATGATTATACACTCGGCTGCAGTTAATAAATTAGTCTTTTGGCTTTAGTGTTTATCTTTAGTTTTGCAGGTATTCAGTCTTAAACCAAAGTACTGGACAAATTCAAACCTTGACCTGATGATGGCGCTGCGTGAAAGGAATCACTAGAGTTATAACAGTTCATCCTAAGGGGAGCATGAATGTCTGCATCAAATTATGCCAATCCATCCAATAATTACTGAGATATTTTACTGAAAAGATCAAATATCAACCTCATGGTGGTGCTACAGAAAATGTCAAATGACCATTAAAGTCTTCTTTCCGCCAAAAGGAAGCACGGCGTTGGCGATGACGGTGCAAGTCAGCCAAACTTGACAAATATGGCGGCTGACTCGCCCCATAGGTACGTCATGTGGAGCAATAAAGACATTCCTTATAAAAATAGGACTATCTTCTATGACACATGGTTTAATAATGGAATACTAAAAGCTGGAGTCTGAAGATTGTGTATGAAATATTTATATTGGAGGTACTAATATAGTGAAAGAGAAGTGCTCCAACAAAAATGTTAGTAAGACACTCAGTCATGTTTCTGTCCCTTCATCTAGATGGTTCTAGTCTTCCTTATTTAATGATATTCAGCAAGAGAAAGTTTGGAAACATTTGGTTAAATACTGTATCAATAAAAAACTTAAGGAATTGTCTTTTAAGATATTACAGCGAAATTACACAGTAAAACTTTTGTTAGAAAGATTGAAGCTGAATATTGATTATACGTGTGATTTATGTGGACTAGAATAAGAGAGTATTTCCCATCTATTTTCTCAGTGTATGAATGTTCTGGATTGATGAAGCCAACTTACTACAAAAGAAACTTAAGATGAATGTTGAAATAAATATGTTTTAAAAAAAAATACTTTTATTGCAAATTACTCATGAATTATAACTTCACAATATGTACAGTATATATTTGCATTTTTTTTCTCTTGTATTTTATACACCCAGTGGTACATACAGAACAGAAGAGTAAGATAGAACAACGAGTAAATGAGGAGGAAAAAAAACATATATATATATATACACACATTCACATATAAACATATACACACATTCACACATCTATATACATACACATAGTCCATATATGCATACACATGCAAACATGTATACATATATACGCATACACATATACACATATACATATTATATGCACAAAAAATATGTTGATTGATGTTTGATTGATGTAATGCTATATTTTAGTTAAGATAAGATAAAAACAACATGCTGTATATCATTTAATTATTTAATATTTTTGGAAAATTCCATAAAAAAACATGGTCAGGAACCAAGACAACTTTATTAATGACTTCAAACATCAACTATAGCAGCATCTTACCTAATGTTAAAAACAAAAAAGCCATTAAGACCTTTAAGTTATTAAATTAATTTAATATGATGTATATAATACAAACTCTGGCATTATGAAATGTAAATGTAATTTTTTTTTTTAATTGTCTATGTATGTTTTCACCTCTGTAAATGAGCATGTGTTCAATAAAGAAAGCATAAAAAACAAAGATGTCGTCTGACTCCTCCCTGAGGCTCCTCTGACTTCCCATCAGAGGTAAGTTACTAAAATGTGCTGTTTTTGGTGAAATATTTTTGCAAGAACATATATTCATGTCAGTGTGACTGTAAAATATGAA
This sequence comes from Sebastes umbrosus, assembly GCF_015220745.1. Taxonomy (NCBI): domain Eukaryota; kingdom Metazoa; phylum Chordata; class Actinopteri; order Perciformes; family Sebastidae; genus Sebastes; species Sebastes umbrosus. The sequence continues at coordinate 34,416,871 of NC_051269.1, read as the reverse complement.
GTTTTAACGCTTTGTTATTATGTTTAATGTGTGTTTAGGTGCATTACAAGGATCAGAATTTCTACTTTCCAGGGATATCAAACATTCTATTGTAGCCCTATGGGAGAAGTATCCTGAGTCTTGTGAACACAACTTGCTCTTATACTAACAAATGATATATTTGTACGACTTTATTGTCAAACAAAACTTCGTAACAAGACGTGGTTTCTGCACAACATGCAGTTAAAACGCAGCTTCTTTGCAGCAACGTGTCACACAAGTGAGGCAGCAAATGCACCTCAAAACCCACATCAATTCTACAACAGTAGATTACATTAGACATGATCATACAACAGTACAGGGAGTATTGGGAAAAAATAAATAAAAATAAACTAATTATACACAAAAACAAACAAACAAAAGAAAACAAACAGAACAAAAAAAGAAACAAACACATCTTAAAAAGTGAATAATCCATATTGCAAAAAAAAAATCAAAAAAAAAATCTGACAATGTTGTCCACAATGGTCTCTCAAGAGGTTAGATGTATCTAAAGCTTTGTGTTTTTAAATATTTTACAGACAGAATCATAAAATGCTTGAAGTCCAACATTAAAGAGGTTTCTGTGAGGAATTCACACTGAAGAAATCTGGCTTTGTTAATATGTTTGCCCATAGAGTGCTGCAGGAATGAGTCCTAAAACCAGGAAATGATTTAGTATTGAAGCACTTCCGGTTCCCTCATCTGGAAGTCAATATTTTTTTTGAATGGGTTTTTAGTTAAATACGTCAATAAATATCTCACGCAAAAGGTGATTGCTAACATGAAACTACTAAACGTCATCAGGCCTACTTGTCCGCCTTTACAGTCTCGTTGTGTATACTCACGCTCATGCGCTGATCAAATATGAATCAATATTCTGTTACTGTAATGCCTATTTCTCGCCTAAAATGTTTTCAGAAATATCTTGTAGTGTACTGTTTAGCTGTAAAATGAGAAAGTTTGCTCCGGCTGGTGGGCGGTGCTTGGTATTTCCTCAACTGATCTCAACAACGCTGCTGGGTCACAATCTTTTCATTTTACAGCTAAACAGCACACTACAAGATGTTTCTGAAAACATTTGAGGTGAGAAATAGGCATTACAGTAACAGAATATTGATTCATATTTGATCAGCGCTGCCTAGTCTAACCGTTTGATCAGAGTTTGCGAGTGGTTGACAGCTGCTCAGAGACGGCAGGCTCCAGCTCGGCTCTGATTGGTTGTTTTCCTCCGGTCTGTGAAATCTTGCAGATGCCATTAGGAGCACCGAAGGACACCGGAGGACACCAGACACCGGAGAACACAGAGGCACATGATTTTTTTTCTGATTACCTGTCTCATGCACTACTGTCAGGATATAGTGACCGTTTTATAAAAATAACTTTTTTTAATCATATTTGCTCCATTTCGAGTTAAGACTGAGTTAGTTTAACTGAGCAAAATAGTCCATCCTCTCGCTTATTATGCTGCTTAGTGCCTGCAAATCTGTCTTTTCCTCTAACAAGGAACTCGAGTGAAAATTAGAATTACATTTTAATGGACATTTAACCTGAAGGTCAAATAATATACAGTACTTGAAGGATGGTGCTGCACTTTAGTGTGATGATGAGTCCAACCTCTGTAATTTATATCATAACTTCCTTTTTGGGATTCCTATTACATGTAATTGTCAATGCATTTCCTTTCTTACATGAGTGAAATTTACATTACATTATAATTCTGTAACATACGTCATATCACCACTGAGACAAGTTATTATTAATTTATAACTTATTGTACCAGAAACTGTGACGGATAGAGTACCATGGTGACCTTCATTAATCTTTCATACTGTATGGGTTCTGCCCAGCATGGGGGCTCACGAATGTATTCAGTCCATCGCCTGAAATGGAAATTATTACAATCTGAGTTTGGCACCATACTTCCATGTACGTAAGCACTCACATAGGCCTGTTCAGTTGACTTGTTCACAGTGAAGAGAACAGTTTATCGCTCTGTATAATCACTGTCCAAGTTTTCCATCCTGTTTTTCGCGCGAGCACATCTCTGAAAGCTTCAGAAACAGTCTTCCGGTTCAGTGCGTGACTCTTGAGATGAGGTGAACAGATGTTGCTTTACTTGTTGTCTTCATTCTGTTTGCGTCTGCGAGAGATAGAGAGAGAGTCTCATAACTGAGGCCAGCAGTTTTGTTTGCTGGACCTCAGCTGCTCCAGAACAATCACACAGAATCAAAACAACATGACCACGTCCGTGGACGCTCATCCTCCAGAGATTGTATAGAAGAGAGGTTATGGGGGTACAGCCGTCACGTCAGAAAACCTCCATTATCATGTTCTCCAAACTCCATTCAGGCACTGATTGTTTAGATTGGCGTTCTAATCAAAAGGCTGATTAGTCTGCAGTTTATGATGTCTGCATGCATGTAATTATAATCTGAGATATTTTCCTGCCAGTCGCTAATTGCCATTGAGTCCCACAGGACCACTATAGGTGACGCCATCGCTGTAGCATGCAGTTTATAGACGTGAGAGGTTGACAATCACATTGTATCCTGTCTCCCCTGGTCCCCTCGTGATAGGGTAATTGCTATCAAGTTTTGATCTACTGACAAACAACCTTTCCTCGTGGAATTGTATTAAACTCTCTAACAACTGAATAGTTCATTAGTCTGAATGGCGAAGTACAAAATGTAATATCATCCAACTTCCTTCATCCTTTTCCAACATTATTCTCATCCAATCACAGAATTAATTTTTTTAATAAGGTGGAACATGTTATGCAGCGTAGAAAGATAATTGTCTCACATGCGGGTGATCTTTGGAAATAAATAAATAATTCCCATCTATTGTGGGACATATATACACCCTACCATTCTTTTCTCTTTCTTTATCTGAAGGCAGAATAATTGGAACTGGTCTCTGGAGGACGAAGGTGCAGTTCTTCCACCAACCCACGTCAACGTCAGAGAGAAAGCGATAGGCTATTTTGAAAGTCACCTCCAAGCATATGGCAAAGACAGCAGGTAAAAAAAAACAACGAAACTGTATTTTTTTTATGATATGGTGCTGAGTATCAATAATTCATTCAGTCCTGCAGCTAGGGAGCAAATTAAATGTCCGATAGGGAATAAACTCTTGGGAGAATCCTCTCGCAAAATAAGCAGGGGCCTGTTTCTCACGGCGTGTCATCGTGTGAAGTGGGAGCAGAGTGGTGGTGAGAGTAGAGGAGGTGTGTAACTGAATCTGTGGTGCTATGGCAAGCCCTTTAACATTTAATCAGTAGCGGTAAAAGCAATTGTAGATGTCAACAATTGCTTTTTGACTAGTTACAATTCCAAGCCGACATATCCATAATGTCATTTGGGCTAGTACATATCTACAATTAATTTCTCACTACTCAAAATGTTAATTCTTGATATCAACAATTAATTTCTTACTAGTGGAAATCTTCATTGTAGATATCTACATTTGTTCTTACATTACATATATCATAAATGTAATTCTAAATTATTGATATGTTGGCTTGGAATTGTAAATAGTAAGAATTTAATTTCAGATATCTGAATTATAATTGTAACTAGTGAATATTAGATTCATTCTGGTAACAATTATATCAGAGATATCTACAATTCCTTTCATAACTAGTCATAATTGAATTCTAGATATCAAAAAAGGAATTTCCACTAGTCAAAATGAATGTCTTTGTAGATATCTTCAATGACATACATATCTGAAATGAATATGGTAATCTGGCGACATATCCAAAATGGTTTGTTGATATCTGAAATAGGAAATTACATTTCCACTGAGGTCACAAGCCTTTTTCAACATATGGAAATTCAGTTGTAGATATCTGTAATTGTTATTCTTACTAGTGAAAAAGGAATAACTGAAAGATATCTGTAAATTGGTTTTGACTAGTCGAAATGTAATCTCTGCATGAGAAAATGTATTTGTAACATGTCAAAGTTGTTTTTCAGATGTATTTAATTCACATTTAACTAGTCAAAATGACATTTTGACATGTCAATTCAGTGAAAACTGAATCGCTACCGGTCAGCCCAACTGATTAAATGTTAAAACGAGGAGTACCATAGTTGTGCTGTGCTGTCTCTCTGCGTGCTGACCTGTGGCGACTCGGGGAATCAGCCATGTTTTATCTGTGGCAGGTATCCGGGCAGTGGCCAGCGCTCTGCTGCCTTCTGAAACCGAGGAATCAGGTTGCAAGTCCTGTCAACTGACACAGCAGCGGATATTTATGCGTGTGTGTGTGTGACTGTGGGGAGTGTACAGTATGTGTGTGTGTCTTGGCTTGCTCAGAGACATCAAGGTCAGGTATGGGTGAGACTGTGTTCAATACAGCAGCGGAAGCAGGAACTCTGGCTATGGTGCTCACCTGCTGCTAGTCAGATAACCAAAGAAAGATAGACATACAGGAGCAAACAGGGTTCTCTGTGCATCTTCCAGCAGCATGCAGCTGAATCAGGTGTCTCTCAGCTCTAGGACATGCAAACTACTGAGGGGACTGATTGATTTGTAGCCTTTAATTTTGCAAAGAGAAATATATTTGGTGCTTATTTTGATTATCTTTTTTATTTATTTGCAGGAATATTTGAATCCATTTTTTAAAATTCATCAAGTAGTGCAATATTTTCTCTCCGTTGTCTTGTCCTTTCCTCATTCGGACACATAGGGGATGCGAACATACTCAACAAAACGAAAGGATGAATGCTAATTTAACATGCCAGAAGTAAATCCCTTTTTCAGTACCATGGATAGCACCACTCATCCAGGCGTGCTTAAAACACAACACAAAAAAAAATCAATTTGCGATAGAAAATAATCACCATAATCATCATATGCGTACTTGTCTGACTAAGTACAAATAGGCTTGAAATCATTAATGGAAACATTTAGAGATTTGAGTGAATCTTTTGGCCTTGATAGATCTTAAAGTGTCATTTTTCTCAAAACACCCACACAGGAAAAGTTCAGTTTCAGGGTAACATAAGAGAAGAGTAAGCCATAAGCAACAGCAGTGGAAAAATGTCAAGATATAAGATGTAAATTAGATCTGAAAGAAGTGTTTCACTGTTTCGATAAATAAGCTGTGTTTCCCATGTTTCTCATCTGTGTTACCATACAAGTTGCATGCTCAGTAGTGCAACACATTTCCTTGGAAAACAGAGCTTGATATTACTTTTCCACAGTGCGGTGTTTCTATCAAGCTGTCAACTGAATGTTATGTTAACTATAGATATGACAAAAAAAGGGAAATGTAAGGTGAGTTTCCATCAAGGGGAGCAAATAAATAGACTCCCAGAACAACAGAAACTTATCAAAGAGAACGTGCTGAGGAACTGATTAGTCGGTTGTTCCTCTTTGTTGTCAGATAATGTAGGCCATGTGACAGACTTTCATTCTAAGACAAATAGAAATATTCTAATGCAACAACAAATGGCCAAATAAACATGATGGGCATGAAAGCGAGTGCAGGTTTGACATTTATATGAGATTATGTTTCACAGAGAAACATGAGGATGTCAATTTTGAACTGAGACGGAACATTTTTCCGAGACTTGTCACCGTGTATCTGACAAATTCATTTCATGGCTGTACTGTATATTTCAGTCCTGGCATTAACGTGATGGATATAGTCTGATATCTGGTTTTGAAAGATACACTTTACTGTGACTTGGATTCTTTTACAGGCAACACATAAAGTGCCGACTGGATTTAATCAGCAGGAAGGAGTGTGAAAACTCCAGTCGATGCGCCGGTCTCGATATTCTAGCTGCAAAAATCTAATCAGAAGTCCAGAGCAGAAATAGAAGTGCATGTGTAGGGATGGTGTCATATTAAAAACCTCAGGGCTCCTTCACTCGAGGCCAGTAAATCATACCTAATGATCTCAAGTTTCAGGATACTGCAGAATGTCAAGCCAGCTTTTGTGTGATTACAGTCTCTGCATTTTATTTCTTCATTTTGACTCTGAGGGAAGTTGATCTGCTTACAGAGATAACCCACAAACTGCTGACGAACATCGGAAAGACAAATCCAATAAAATTACATGTATATAGTAGGCTACGTAAGAACAAACAGATGTGCACTATATGTAGGCTATGTGAGAGATATAATACACACTGAGTTTTGTGGAGTCTTTAGCGTTTTAGTCTTTCTAAAACCATGAAATTGATTTTATAGCCGGGTGTTTTTATCTGCTCAACGTACGCTGCAGACGTTAGCATGACTGGCTTGCAGTAACCGAGTGTCACTGCCAAGGCTAAGTCCATTAGTTTGTGGTTACAGCATAAAAAAAAGCCTGGTTCACAACTAAGACATCCACTGTGTAGTATTCCTCCACTGTGTGGGAGCTGGTCTTAGATGCACAGTTCAGGCCAACGTTAGCAGCTCTGTCCTGCTCTTTATTGGATTTTGGGAAGTTTACACTCCAGCAACTCCTGCCAATGTTACCCAACATGTTACTTTCATCATCCTGAAAGTCTTTTCCCATTTAATGTTAAAAGTGAAAACATAGTGTTGGAAAATACAAACAACTATGAAAGCTAGGCAGTCAAACAGGGATAGAATAGAATAAAATAAGCCTGATTTTTCCTGAGCATACCACGAGGACTGACTAGCTGTACACCCGCAATATGAGAACAATTCTGTTTCTTTATTTCCATTTCTTTTACATGGATCACCAACTGGTGAGGATGCAATTTCTTTTTTTTTTTTGTCTGCAACATGCAGTTAAGCCTTAAGCACAGTATCATGTGCGCAGGCATTAAGTGCCTATTGCAGTCTTTTAATCCAAATCAACCGGAAACATTAATATGTCAACCAGAAAAAGCGTTTTTAATCCAACTGTGTAGCTAACGTCATCTTAAGGTTTTTGACATTTGACCTGTTTCTATTCATGAAAGTAAATCCCGAACCATAGTGGGACTATATCACACACACACACACACACACACACACACACACACACTTCTACACACAACAAACAGTGATATCCGTCTGAGAATAAATAATAATAATTAATGTTGAATATGAATAATGTTAAGGGATTATTCCTTATTTCATGGGCTATTTAGGGATTTATACTTTATTATTACAAACCAAGCTTTCAAATACTGATTTGGAGGGCGATTACCATGGCAACGGTTGAAACTTTGAAGCATTCGGGTCAGCCCTAGACTAAACTATGAAGCCTGCGAGGCTATTTCTTGCAGCTGTTAAAGTAACATTTAAATAATAATTGTGAACTTTAATAAAATAATTGCAGAACTTGAACTCAACCACTTTATTTGCGGGAATATTTTAATCCTTATTTAATTCATTAAGTAGAGCAATATTTTCTCTCTGTTGCCTTCTCCTTTCCTCGGACACATAGGGGATGCGAACATACTCAACAAAACGAAAGGATAAATGTTAATTTAACATGCCAGAACTAAATCCGAATTTCAGTACCATCGATAGCGCCACTCGGCCAAGCGGGCTTAAAACACAACACAAAAAAATTCAATTTTTGATAGAAAATAATCACAAAAATGCAATGGGACAACGTGCTGCCAACATAAAAATAAATAGGCTACAGTATATGCCTACTTGTCTGACTAAGAAAGCAGTCTGTTTCTCTTTGATGACAGACTTCTGTCTTCTTTTTCATTCCTGTGGAGCGGTCAGTGTTCAGCATGTCACATCTCTTTCACCTACATCTCTGCAAATCTCCAGGCAGGAAAGGAGGCAACCCCTGGTTCATTTACTGAGATGCTAGATGCCGAGATAAACATCTCCACACTGAACAGCAGACTTCAATATATTTTTATTTTATCTATTTTATACGGTCTAAATGGGATAAAAATACTTCAGCAGAGGCAGGGATATATAGGAGGCAGGGATATATAGACCAGAGCCCCCACGGCAAATCGCACCCTGACTAGATCCTTATATGGCCCGTGTGGCTCACTGAACACGAGTGTGGAAACTGATACCAGCTGTGTGAACCTTAGAAGGACTAAGAAAGTCTATTCACTTCACTACCTTGAGGATGTGAAGTGCTCTTCTGTCTTACCATTTGATGAATAGATAAACCTTTTCGCTTCTTCCACCTAAGGTCTATTGCAAAAATATGCAATTTGTCTCATCTAGGGACCCTGAGATCGCTTGCATCTCCTTACTTTAACTCTCTTTGTGTAGGCGTCAGTCTTGCCTCATCGGCAGCAATATAGACCCTAACTGGTACTCGAAACGAAGACCGACATCTCCTCTGTACCGGCCTTCCTACAGAATTGATCTTAAGATCTTAAGATTCTTTTGTTTTTAAATCATTGTACAAATTGATGTACAAATTGGCACCAGTTTGGATCTTCTCCACCACCTATTACCACCTCGAAATGTCAGAAACTCTGCCAATTAGGCCCTCTGCAGTCCCACATTTTGAGTCTTATCACGATTAGTCCATTACATTTAAATTTTTATATTGCATATTCATCTTCTCTGTGCAGCATTTTGGTCAAAGTTAGCTGTTTTTTAATCGTGCTTTATAAATGAATTGACTTGATAAGTGGTCAAGGGGGTTTCACTCCTTATTATCTCCTTATCAATTGAACCAACCATCTAAACTGGATATCTCATTAACTGCCAATTTCTGGCAGAGAGATTCAATTATCTGGTCAATCAAAGTTCTATTTCCAGTCTTCACCTCGGGGGTTAAGAGATCGTTACTGAACAATGGCCCCCTCTTGTTAAAGGAGAATCTTTTCCTACCTTTTCTCAAGGGCACATTATGCATTAGCGGACACAGAGTGGGCTCTAGAGAGGGTTTCAATGTCTTGCTCAAGGACATTAAAGCAGGATGTTTGTTGTGTTACGTTGGTGTAGTTGAACCTGTGACTGCAGAGAGCAAAGAGCAGCACTTAATTCAACTATTTGTGAAACATCAAAACAACCAGCTCTCCAGTTGTCCTTATTTTTATTGAACATTACACTGATTATGGTAATAATGTAAAATCATGCTAATATTGACATGCAGGTCAACTATGTTGATGAATGAAATGCTGGAGAAATAATACATTTAATTAACATTTAATTAAGTGCCTAAATTATATTGTGTTAAATCCTTTTTTATGGATCACATATCTCCTGATTATGTAATTGTTCCCCGACTTGCTGCAGGGTCTGACTGTTTAATGTCACAATGTAGCCAATGTGCATCCGTATTAAAGGAATATTTAGACATTTTGGTAAATAGGGAGAGGGTTTGGGGCCTTCGGTGAGCGTCCGTTGGTCTATTTTTTTGGTGTGTCCTGCACCGTCGGCTCTAGTCTGCCCATGGTGGAGTTTTTTCGGGCAATTCAGCATGTTGAATTGGCGGCGGCTGTCGGTGAGAGAAATCACTCTGATTGGCTGTTCAGCTTAAACGAATCAGTGCACGAGAAGAGAAACGTACGTGAGGAAAGCAAGCCAACGAGTAAACTCAAGAGGGCAAACACAGAAGGCTCTTCTCATTTTTCATCTTCATCTCACCTAATCATTCAAATACACGGATATTTTCACAACGACACAGCCATCTGGAATGAAGCTGAGTGGTGTAAAAATTGTCGGCAAACGCTGCTTTGTTTCATGTACGTATCATAACAACGGCTTGCATATTCATAGTCCTCGGTCTTCTGGTTTCCTTTTTTGAACACTACCACGACCTGCTGGTGTGGAGAGTAATTTCATCTCACACAGGCGTCTGTGCTAACTGGCCGTCGGCTGTAGTCTTTGCAGTGTGTTCAGGTGCAACTTGTCGGCCAAGACAAAGGCGACGTGAGGCAACGTAATAGGCAGCCTTTGTCGCCACTAGTTCTCTGATGTCGGGTTGATGTGTTTCCAGCTTTATATCTGCTTTGTTTAAGACAGAGGTGCCCAATTTTTTTTCCCTTGGAGGGCCAAAACCAAAACTTAATGGTGGGCCACAGGCCAAAAGCAAACACCTATTGTATTGTATTGTATTTTATTGTATTGGTTAGATGCAAAATGGTACTACAATCCCAAGTTCCCATTGAAATGCCTTTTGTCCGTGTGCCACTGTCTCTGCATCTCCATTTTTTTCTTACCTCACTCCGCCAAACCGACCTCCTGTGCAAAGTGTGATTCTGCCCATCATGCTCGGATTATGAAAAATAATTAATAATTAAGGGTTCAACATATTTAAAGAATATTTTACCTAAAAAAACCCCCAGCATAAACAGTAATTTATATTTTCATTTTATCAAATTGATTTGCAATTTGTTTTAGCTAGAATCATCTGGCGGGCCAAATCAAACCTTTTGGCCTGCGCGTCCTGCAAGCCATCCAAAAAACTAAATGTAAAACATAATATTGACGTTTTATGGGGTGCTATGTGCTAGAATAGATTATGTCTTGGTAAACAACAACAAGGTTGCCTGGCAACCAACGTAGACTTCAAGAATTCACCGCTCCCGGCCAAAAAATAGTCAGGTAAGAAATATGTAAAACTGCAACTTGTTGTTTTTACATATTTCTTTGTACAGATTAAACAAAGGAGATATATCATGTAATTAGTGAGCTTTAAAGGTGCTGGTAGGCTGATTTTTTTAAAAACCTTTGGGCAGAGCCATGCTAACTGTTAACCCCTGTTTATAGTTGTCATGCTAAACTAAGATAACCGTCTCCTGCAGCTTCACATTTAACGCACAGACAGTGGTATCAATCTTTCACCTAACACTCGTGAAGTGAATAAGCTTATAACCTGAAAATTTAAAACTATTCTAAATTATTACTAATAGAATATTCAAATTAAATAGTTATAACTATGACTGGTTTGTCTGGCCTGTTGAATCGAGGTTTTACAATTTCCTGCTCATAATCTCCACCAGCCTTCCAGTGAATCAGCATATTGTCGTGTATCGTCTTCTTACCAGACATTTCTTCCAGGTACAAGATATTTATCTCTGAAACCTGCCTTAAACAGAAGCTTAAGTTTCAATCTGACCCTGAAGCCCCATGTTATTGATCAAGATCTTCTCATCCGAGAAACAGAAGAGACTATTTTGCCCAAATGGTTTTAGTAACGAGTGATACTTTAAATGTCTTTATGCTACCTGAGGGCACACTTCAATATCGTGCTCACAGACCGGCTGCCGTTGTGACAGTTTGAGCTATTCCTGCTTTCCATGGATCTATTTTCAGTTTCAATCCCTTCTTTGTCTGCATCCTTCAAGTAGTCTAGGTTTTACCACTGATCCTCTTGTTTTTCTATGTCTCTGTATATTTCTTTGACATTGGATACTTTGATAATCCGTTTGCCTTGTGATATTTTTCAAACTCTTTGTTTTGTTTTGTCTTTGACCTTTACGCCAAACAATCCCTTGAGCTTCACCAGGGTGTTTGATATTCAGTGATTTTTTTTTTGTCCCACAATCTCATTTAACATTCAAATAAAGGCCCACAAACAAAGCTAAAGCCCTTTCTGACTAACAGTTGAGGTTGATAGCTACTAGGGCTGAAACGATTCCTTCAGTAACTCGAATAATTTTATTACTAAAAATCATTGATGCAAATTCTTTGCATCTACGTTTTGTTTTATTTATTTGTTTGCATTTCAGAAAATATTGTATTTAAAACACACAGAATGTATTATTGCACTTGAATGCACTAAATGGGTTTGACAGATAATATTATTGTATGCAATTTAAGCAATGAAAATTTAGATTTTTCGAATTTTCTCTTTTGTATATTTACTATTACTCCTTAATAAAGAAAAGTATTTTTTAATCGATAGAAAAATCAGAAGAATAATCAATTACTAAATTAATCTCCCTAATAGCTGTGTCCCAATGTACAACTCAATTCTAACTAAATCAGACGTGTTGGTTGATGGGAAAGCTACCTTTTTAAATGTTTGCTTTGAGTTTACTGCGCTTCAGTGAAGTCATTGAGGGGATGTATGACTCGTGTATCGCCTGTTCTGTAAACTGTAATCAGGGAAACTCCTGCCCTCTAGAGCAATTCCCAAGAGAGACACTTCGACTGCACAGTGACCTAACATGACACCATCCTCTTGTTGTCTGTATGTGAGAGCTTCAGTTCAAGCGTGAGGATGTGTGTACAGACCCATGTGTGCATGTACTGTATGTGTAAACACTTAACAGATCTTGTTTCCTGCAGCCTGTAATTAGATGACGACTGACCCACCGTACGACAGTGACTAATGTTCTCCGGAGCCTTGGCGGTAACACAAGCATCAATCCCAAGGAAGCAGGCATAAATGAAATGTATGCATGTGTCAGACTGGGATCAGGAGGTAAATATAAAACACTTTACTTAATTTACCTCGGAAGTGTTGTATCAGATTACGGTGTACAATTTTGTCTTAAATGAGTAGTTTGACATTTTGAGAAATGTGCTTATTTGCTATGTTTTGCTGAAAGTTAGATGAAAAGACTGATGTCACTGATGTATTTGTGCATTAAGTAGCCTACAGAGCTGGAGCCAGGAGCTGATTAGCTTAGCTTAACATAGCATAAAGACTAGAAGCACCAGTAGGCAACCTCCGAGCCTGAAAAGTGAAGCCAATGCAGAAGTGCCTTAAACTTCTGTCTAATAGTCAGCAGGGGGCGACTCCTCTGGTTGCAAAAAGAAGTCTGATTGTATAGAAGTCAATGAGAAAATGAGCCTACTTCTCACTACACAGTGTGTAATTGTTACATTATTGTTTACAAAGAATGTCTTATTCAGCGTTCGGTTGTTCTTAGCTCCACCCTTTCGTGTCACTTCTGGTTGCAAAAAAAACAAGATGGCGACAGCAAAAATGCCGAACTTGAGGCTTCAAAACGGCCACAAACCAATGGGTGACGTCACAATGACAATGTCCACTTCTTATACACAGTCTGGAAGCACTTGGAAACAGTCTGGCTCTGTCCAAAGTTAAAAGGAGTGCCTGACAGCACCTCTTAAAGATAGGGTCGAAGATGTTGGAAAGCTAGCATAATTTGAAAGTAGCATCGCCTCAGGAGCTCCGTCTAAACCCCCCCCTCCCCTCGGGGTTCCTTCCAATGCAACACCCCCCAAACACATGCACAAGCACCGCCGCATCGTAACTACTTCACAGACGCAGAGCGGAGAGAGGACCTCAACTCAACAACGCTACCTCATGACAAGTAACTGCGGCAGTGGTACCTTTGGCTGAGTTTTCTCTCCCATTCTCCAGGAAATGTGCGGCGACGACGCACTTTGAGTTCAGGCTGGTGCACGCCAAGGGTAGAGTACGAGCAGGGAGGCAGGGAGGCATCTGATTGGTTCTTTCCAAGCGGACTGCGAGGCAGTAATTGGTAGATGTTTTTACAGGATTACAGCAGCTACAGATGACGGCTCTTTTCTGGTCCTTTTTCAGAGCTCATAAGTAATGGATCGCTGTCGGGGTGTAAAGACCATTTCAACCAATATAACAAGTAGTGTATACTGGAGAACATCGTCAACCCTGCCTTTAAGCTCACTGTATTAACACTTTGTATATCGTATAATCTGTTGGCCTGCACATACAGAAAATTAGAAAAATGACTGTTTGTTTTTGTAGAGGGAGTTACATAGTGTCCACCAAGGAATAGCATATAGTAATTGAGTAATGTAGTAATAGTAACTCTTGGCAAAACCACTAATTGTCATTGTTAGTTCTTCATTTGAAAAAATGCACATTGACACCACTCTCATATCTGTCCTTTAAGAAGCTACGGTCACGAGAGCTTAACTTAGCATAAAGCCGGGAATCAGGGAATCTATACACAAGTTGTGTACAGTGTAGTATTATTGCTCTGAATACTTCTTCCACCATTGTTTTTTCAACACAGATCTATAGTGTATTGTTATTTCTTTGTATGTCTAAAAGAAAGATTTGGAATATGCATAATCAGTAAAGACAAGAATGTACATTGCATTTTTATTGTACTTTTATTCTTCTTTTAAAATCAATACAAATAGATTACTCTTGGAGAAAAAAGCACTTCCACAGATAATCAATAGACTGAATCACCACCAGGTCACAAAAAGTGTTAATTGCCACCATAATCCCTTTGTTTTGACCTTTAAAGCATCGCCACTACTAACCTAATGACCTTCAGCTGCTGAAAGATCTCCTCCTAAACCTGGCAGTCTGTTTAGAGCCGCCGCTCTGGTCAGTGGTTTGTCATGTCACTTCGGTCTTATCGTTCAGGTCCATTCGTGTTTACAGTTTCTTGGGGTTGTGGCGTTCATTGTTTAGGAAAGCTCATGTCTCTTCCACGGTTCTTAAAGCGCAGCTAGTTGGAAAGCGTTTTATAGCTTTACTGCTTTCTTTAGTGCTGATGCTGTGCTTTTCCTCCAACGTACTCTGTCACGTCTGTTGTTTGCTGCTGCTTTTGTGTGGAAGGTATTTTGATGAACACTCGGTTCTGAACAGCAGTGTTTTGTAGAATATGATGATTCAGCAGCGTAGACAACAAGGAACATTGCTCCTATCAGCACCTTGCGAATGTTGTTTAAGAAGCACCCACTCTGTTCGCCTACTTTGATGACTTTTTAAACAGAAGTTTGCTCAAATATTTACATATCTGGTGGAAAGAATAGACAAAACATGCAGGGTTGAGCACGATTATTAAGAGGCATTCGTGTGCACCAGGGAGTATTTCCTTTGATGATCAAATATTCACCAACATCAACGTCTGTCAAACCTCAAGACGACTCTCAATCACGCAACGGCAGTCCCAAAATTAGGCGTAAAATGTTCTTTGATTTATATCGACATTTGTGATGTAACCACATGCAACATCCTATTCGCTGGCTTTGAAGTTTCTCTCTCACGTCGGACTTGTGTAAACAGCCAAAGAGGCGGCGGCGTTTTCTGTCTCTCTGGAAAGTAGGCCACAAGTTAACGGAGAGCAGGAAGATCCTGGGTACTCTGTCTGCGGTGGTTATTTCATCTCTGCATCCTGCGGTCTTACAGGGTTACTGGTAACAGGCTGCAGGTGACGCCTGGCTCAAATTACACTCGCACAAGCATATTATTTCCCAAATGTCCACTGTAAAGATCAGGTGGCGTCCAAGGCAACTGAACAGCTCGAGTGAGTAACCCTGACCCACATAGCGGCCCAGGAGTGATAACAGTGAGAATGTGTGGCAGGGTCGGCTGGGTGAGGCCATGAAGAAGAGATAAGGAGCATAAATATTCAGGCTTTAAAAGAATGTGAAAGAGGAGGCAGAGCTGGTATCATGAGTCAAAAGCAGACCTGGACTTACATCATCACAACGATCGTCATTCTGCAACTGTGGAGCAGAATCTGACATGAATGATTAAGAAGGAAAGATAGAAAAGTCAGAAACAAGACAAAGCTGGCTGCACAGTGTGTGTGTGTGTATGTGTGTGTGTGTGCGGTAGTCAAACCACATCAATTTTAGTGTGGATGACACACAGCCTCTTTATGTAGCTCTTCATTTGAGGGCTTTGTATTGACAGAGATGAGAGCTTCTCATCAGATGAAGTGTCTGGAGGGTCAGTGAAGTGCCACATCAGTCAGAGGACGTCACCGGGACGTCAGACTAAAATATATCAGAGCCACCAGACAAACGCCGCATCGAATTATGAGAGGCAACACAGAGGCTCGCAAACATGTCACATCTGTCCTATTTGTTCAAGAAATATCGTTCCGTTTCCCTGTTTGCACTTGTGAGCAGATATTGTTTTACTCGGTTATTTAGTATCGTCTTTTCAATGCTTTTAATTGTAGTTCATTGTTGGTCTGCACATTTCCAGGGTGAAAGGTTCATCTTGAAAGCATTTTTGAAAAAACTGTTTTTCCTCTTAAATGCCCAGCGTGAATATAAGAGAATAGAACTCCTTTATTGTCATTGCACAGGGTACATCAATATTAAATAGCAATCCTGACGGTGCATACACATATATTAAACAGTAGTACAAGTAAAAAAAGAGTACAAAAATATATATTATAAATGAAAAATATGTATTTGCTTGTCCTATAAAAACAGTAAGATATTGCACTTTAGATATTGCACATTGCTGAGTTGTATCGGCTCTATATTAGGGCTGTCAAAACTAACGCGTTAACGCCACTAATTTCTTAAACACTTTTACGCAACTTGCTATTTTAAGGTTGTAGTGGGCTCAGTTCTAAAGCTAGAGTGAAGATACTGGTATCATATGAAACTAAAAAACCTAAGGAATCCATTGGTACCTACTATGTCATACTAGCTTGTTGCGAAGGAGGTCAAATAACGCTTCAAACGTACGCTAACTTTTGGCAAGGAAAAACTGTCGTGGCCATTTTCAAAGGCATCCTTTGACCTTTGACCTCAAGATATGTGAATGAAAATGGGTTCTATGGGTACCCACGAGTCTCCCCTTTACAGACATGCCCACTTTATGATAATCACATGCAATTTGGGGCAAGTCATAGTCAAGTCAGCACACTGACACACTGACAGCTGTTGTTGCCTGTTGGGCTGCAGTTTACCATGTTATGATTTGAGCATATTTTGTATGCTAAATGCAGTACCTGTGAGGGTTTCTGGACAATATTTGTCATTGTTTTGTGTTTTTAATTGCTTTCCAATAAACTCTATATACAAGTAATAAATATGTGAATAAATATGTACAAAGGAATAGACTAAGGTGCAGTTGGAAGGCAAACATCTGTAGTTCAGTCATGGTTTGTGCATGAATATCCATTCATTGTGTAATTATATTTAATGCCATAGTTCAGTCTAATTTGTTATTATTACTTTCAGTGACTCTGGATGGACAGAACCTCATTTGTCCACATTTTCTCTTCATTTTCTGCCATTGGAAGCAAATTATGGGCTGTGTTCTCAGTAAGAAGCCCTTTTAAAAAAGTAAGAGTGAACACTGACTTTTTGCAACAATAATTGCAACATCTTTTCAATGCGTGGGTACAGTAGGTACAGTCTGGGTGAAAATCAGTTCACAGTTACTGAAAGTATCTATTGTTCTAAGAAAAAAACTAAAACTAAATGATGAGCCACAGAACACCATGTTCTTACTGCTGACAGTGAATTATTTCAGAATAATTTTTTTGCCTCTCTGAACTCAACCTTCATCAACATCTGCCTGGTGGGCTTTTCTCTGGTAAACTATCACGGAAGACACTTTAGTGCCGACACCCCAGGAGCACATGAGGTGGTTTGGCACTGGAAAACTTTAAAAAGTGATGTTGAAGGACAAGGTTGATAAGCAGGAGTAGTGTACAAGAAGTTGCATTTAACACACATTTTAACAAAAGTTTACAGAAACAAAGGGCAAAAAATGAAACCCGGGAAATTCAATACAACAAAATTTGACTGAATCATAAGAACACTAAAGAAAGCTGCAGCCTCACAACGAGCTGACACCTCCATAAACATTTTTTACCTTCTCAGCCTCACCTAACTGGAACCTACCACCTGCTCAGGTACGCAAGTATGGGGTGAGGCTAAACAAAGCAAGTATCCAAACTCACCCAGAGGCTTAGTGAAAAGGGAGAAAGGCAACCTTTTCACAGAGACTGCACTGCCATTTTGTGTTACATCATTGATTCAAATTTACATTAGGCCCGTTCGAGATGAGCCAGGCCTGCTGAATCAATCAACGGCGATCGCCGCACAATGCATGCTGGTTAGATTTGTGTCCGACTTGATCGTGACTTGCTCTGACGTCATGCACATGTGGGCAACGATAACCTCACGAGATCAAGGCGGACACAGTTTTTTGGAGCCAGGCACCTCAGTTGCTCTCCACCGACTGCAAGACCCAGGGCATTATGGGAAACTCGTCTACTTTCCAGGCGAGCGCCATTCATCTCGAAGAGCTTATTGTGTTCCCCGGTGATGCTTTGGCCACTGCCCCGGGAAGCACCTTCGCCCTGAGCCTTTCCAAGCCGACCTAGAGCCGGTCGCGGCGCACCGCCTCGTAAGCAGGACTCCCCAGCCTGCCGCGTGTCGCTTACACCCTCCAGCTGGCTGTTAACGAGGGTCTTTAGGCACAGAGAAGTACTCGTATCGGTACTCGGTATTGGCGAGTACCCAAATGTAAGTACTTGTACTTGTACTCGCTCTGAAAAAAAGTGGTATCGGTGCATCCCTAATAATAATAAACCATCTGCTGTTTGTCACTCTGCCCACTAAGGCCCCAGACAGTTTAGGGGCCGGGCCC
This sequence comes from Sebastes umbrosus, assembly GCF_015220745.1. Classification (NCBI taxonomy): domain Eukaryota; kingdom Metazoa; phylum Chordata; class Actinopteri; order Perciformes; family Sebastidae; genus Sebastes; species Sebastes umbrosus. Next base: position 34,398,645 of record NC_051269.1, on the reverse strand, counting down.
TGGACTCGCACCCTGTCAACTTCTGCCAGATCAGATTATGAGAGTCTCTTCTCTGCTATGCAGGCACACATTAGCAGTGCATAATTGCTTCTCTTTAAAACGACAAATATAGCCACATAGTTCCGACTAATTATAACTCTCGTTACTTTATGCAGAAGCGCATTGACAGAAGTGCAAGGTGTGTAGAAATGTTTTCCCAAAGCTAATCAATCACCTGGAGTGCTAAATTGCTGTTTGCCAAACATTAACGAGGACGACACTTCTCTTTAGGAACGTACTACTAAATACACACCTCGACAGCGGAGCAGTAAATAAAAAACGTTGGAGGAAACTTGGAGAGTAAAACTACACAAAAATTCGATACACTTTTTTTTTGGATGCCTCTCTACACTTGTTGTCACTGTGAATGTGAGAGAGAGAACTTCAATTACAGCCTTCTTGGCAGCTCAGAGACACCTTTGTGTGCTCTGAGAGAGAGATCCTTCCTGCTGCACTGCATGCAGAGTTGACGGTGAGCTTCGCAAATCACACCTGCCTCTCTTTAATCTGCTCCGAAATCCTCTGAATCTATGTTACATGTGAATGTGAAGTGCCCCTGTACTCACCTTGGCATTCATGCATTGCCTCTTGGCTTGTAATGGGATATTAATATTCCTCCTCTCCTGGAGAATTTGCAAACAATTGCTTGGTGAGCAGAGCTGATTTATTTCTGCGCACTGAAAGGTTTATAATGTCAGTGGTGAAGCCCAGTGTGCTGGAATTCCTATTAATTATGCAAACAAATTGGAATTTTATCACTGCGATTGAATTCAAGTGACATCTGGTTATTATAGCGCTCCGAGTGGCCGAGGCGACGACAGCGATTGGCCAAGGTGCTGTGAAAAGCCCACCAAAGGCAAAATAAATGATTGAGAGTGTGAATACAATTTTAATCCGTTTACGGTGATTGTCGGTGTCCTTCACAGCAGTGCCACTGGATCCTTTGGTGGAAACCTGCATTGCTAATCCGGGCGTCTAGTGTTTTCTCTTCACTATAGAGGTCAATCTTATGTTTTACTGTGCAGCGTCCAAACAGCTCTCGGGCACCCGGGTGCATGATGACGAAAAAGAAAGATGGATTTTCAGAATGAATTTAGCCTCAGGCATCAGTCCGTCTCTTAATATAAAATAGCTGTGTGTGTGTGTGTGTCAGGAAAACTCATGTTAAAGTGTTTTTGTTTTTCAGCTTATCTGACTATTGTTAATAAGAATACAAAATATTTGTTTGTGCCATTCTTCCACCAGTGATTCATTTGCACATAGAGAATTGTTCCCCTTTTTTCTTTCACTGTTTGATTGTGGATTACGTTAGATCATTGTGTGAGAGCGTGTATGCGTGTGGGTGTGTGTGTGTGTGTGTGTGTGTGTGTGTGCATGTAAATCCTGTGTAAAGCGACAGAAGGCATTGTGTCTGTTGCTGGCCTTTGTTCTGGTGTACTGTGCCAGCATATACTGCATTCATGTGCCAGCTTAAACGCATAAAAAAAGTGGAATAAAATTAGCGTCTCAGGCATAAATCAGAGGAGAAATAAACCAAAGAAATGTACAGGCTAGAAGCAAAACATCGCTCTGGTGAATCGGTTTTATTTACAATGAAAGATGTCTGATTTGTTTTTGTTTTTGTCTAGTTTTTAGATTCGACAACTGATTTGCTGCAAACTTTATAGTCAGATTCATTGTCAGTGAGATGGCCAACATTAAAAATTCATGAATAACATCCCCATTTTAATCAAAAAAACACAAATGGGATGCCTCCCTTTTAAGTTCCCTCTGTCGTGTCATACACGCTTCGACTACTGATTTGATTTCCCCAAAGTTACCGGATAATGAGGCAGCTCGAGTGACAAAAAGTGACACAGAGTTTAGCTTTGCTTTTTATCAAATTGTTTTTGCGTCTATCGCACATTTCCACTGGGATCCTTGTCTTAAATATATAATCAATACCACACTCAAGACTTATCATTAGCATCGTTCTAAAAAAAAGTAAAACATCGAAGTTTTTTACTTTCACATGAAATGGAAAAGACAGAGTTCATTGTGAATGAATCTAAATTTGCATTGCGTGCAAGCAGAGAGAGACTGGCAGCGGTCCCATAATGAAGCAAATCCCTCCACATGGCGCCACAGTTTAGCTCCGTCTCTTTGCAGGCCCGGAGGATTTTAATGGCTGGATTTCTTAGGTGCTGTAATAGTTGCAGTTTTTCAGTACGTTCTTCAAAAATGCGCCTTGTGGGTGTTAATCCTGCATATTTGAACAACTTAAAGAATTACTCCAGAAAATCCGATGGACAGTCAGCCGGAAAGCTCCGGCTTATTATTTTGGACAGACGGGGTTATTTTGCTTTTTGGGTTGATACGTTGACAGAGAGAAAGAGATTTCCTCTCCAGTCACATGAGCACTTATTTTTGTACTAATATTTTAAATCATCCGACTGTGTTTTAGACGGACAGGTGGCTTTTAGGTATAACCTAGAAAACCATGGCCTAAATCCCTGGCTTATCATCCTCCAGAGACCCATGCGCACACACACATACACACATACATAGCAGCATACAGCTCACAAGATGAAAAGGGCTGTATATGATGCCTCTAGTGCAAGTTAACACATAAAAAAAAAAAAAAAAACACCTCTCTGGTTATCACTTGCTCTTTAAAAGGACCCTTTACATTTTTTTTTCTCACTCCAGCGCCGGGAAACTGGAGAAGCCGGGGAATTGTGTGCTCTGAACATTTTGTCTGAGTGTACTGCATCAATGTGACAGCTCCTTGGGATGCCGGAGGCTAGTTTGTGTCCTCTTTCTATCCACTGTAAGCCCTCGGCCCGTCGTGGTGGAACGTCATTTCATAATCGTCGTCTCCTGTTTGTTCTGAACAACTTACTTTATGCTCTGTCAGTCAAACTAACAAAATCCATGTTTCACAGGGCAGAAGAATTAATCATTCATGGGGATCCTGCTCTATTACACTGTGTTGTGGGTGTGAAATACGGATTGGTCCCTTATGAATTTATTTCCAAACAGTATTCAATATGGTATTGATACGCTAAAAGATACACCTTCAGGCGTCCTCGTGGACATTTATGGATCTGCTCTCTCTGATCCCCGTAAGACAATTGGGAAGCTGAAAATGAATGTAGCTTCAGGCTAAAATATCAGACGATAAAATTGATGGACAGTTAAAGGAAAATAACGGCATAAAAGTAAAGGTGGATAAGGCTTGAGAGCAGCTTCAGTGCTCCTCAGCATTAATTCTCCAAGTCTCTCTTCTTATGCTGCAGTCCACTGCAAGTGAGAAGTCGATAATTCTGAGTTGGTATTCCCGACTTCCAATCTAAATGCGTCCCAGTGCATCGGCTCGGGAAAACATGGACGCCTGCAGCAAACTGATGTTTGTATGGCAGTTTTAATAGCTTCACAAGCATCTACAGAGGACCCACATCAATTACCACCGCGCCAATAGCAAAGAGAAACGGCGTATAAATTAACCATCTTTAAATTAACAATTACTGTAGAGAATTCCGTTGGGAAATATTAAGGCTGCACAATTAATCAGGTTTTAATCACGATTTTGGCTTCCCACAATTAAATGAACATGATCGACTGCGATGTTTAAAATGCGTGTTCCATTTTGGCTTCACCTTTGGGGAGCTGTCATGCCCACAGTCTGTATATAAGAAGTGGAAGTAGTCACTGTGACATCACCCATTTTTTTGTGGACTGCTGTTTTGAAACTTGAAGTTCTGAATTTCGGCCTTCGCCATGTTGGTTTTTGGCCGTCACCGTGTTTATTTTTGATCATCGCCGTCTTCGTTTTTGGCTTTCGCCATCCCGTTTTTTTGCTGTTGCCATATTGGTTTTTGCCCCTAAAATCAATGAATAATCGTAATGAATAATCGTGATCTCAATATTGATCAAAATAATCCTGATTAGCATTTTGACCATAATCACGCAGCCCTTGGAAATATTCCTAAAATTAACAACTACTCCAGAGAATCCTGTTGGGACATATTCCTTTTCATTTTAAGGAACCGTGAGAAACCTGTTAAAAGAGACGGGAGTAGACTATCGTTGGTACCGAGTTTGGAGTACCACCCCCCCAAAAGATATTTTCACTAAACCCCTCCCCATAGCAGCGGTGGTCTAATCATAGCTTAGCAACCGTACCTAGGCATGACAGGCCTGTCGAGCTGTGGATTTTTCCACACGTTGAAGCGATGTACACGGAGCTGTGGTTTGAGCGATACTCAATATTTGAGGAGTTTGATTGGTGGTGTCCATTTTTAACCTTTCCGAAAACAGAAACTTCCAAACTTCCAAAGCCAAGGAGCTTATAGGGAGCAAACACTAGCTAATTATTTTGTGGGCTTACATGTTACAGTGCGTAAGAAAAAGCTCCGTTCAGGACCATCCACTGATTGTGTCTATACTACATTATATCAGACATTTTATCAGGGTAACGTTAGCAGCTCTGTCGCGCACTTTATAGGATTTGGGAAAATTTATATTCCAGCAAATCCAGCCAAACGTGTTACTTGAGATAGCGTTTGCAAAACTCATCAGTTAGTCATCATCCTCGAATCCTCTTCCTTTGTAACAGTAGTTGCACCCGAACAAGGTTATGTATGAACACAATAACATCCCGACCTTGTATTTTTTTTACTTCCTAGAGAAGTGACCTAGCAATTAGTTTGCTTTTGTTCTTCTATCTGAATGAAGAACCTATTGTTTAAAACAAATAAAAGAATTATTTTGAGTGACAAATCTGCCACTCTTATCATTGTAAACTCATGTTAGACCAGAAACATTGACAGGCATAGCAAAAGCAATGATGGTGACGAAGGCCATATGAGTCATATTATTGTCATACTCCAAACCGTTCAGTGAGCCCTCATGTCTTACACAGACGGATCTGATCGTTATGCTCCTCCACTCGTTCATTCAGGTTTTTCCTTTCATGTGTCTGTATATATGCAGCCATTCTGCTTAACTGCTTTGACAAAAAGGAAAGCTTATTCACTGATACGGAGTGGATGTGAAGCTTGACTATACAGTGTGTGTGATAGCATTTATTATACCTTTAACAGATATGGAATTGCTTCTCTAAAAGTTATTTCTATTAGGCTATAGTTTCCTTATTATTACTTGAAAAAACATGATGTTTTTTTTATGGCACACCAGTACAGTAGAGTTCACCAAAATGACCATTGAATAACTCTGAACAGCCTGTGCAGCAGTGTACTTAAGGCAAATGACTGCACAGTGCCTCCAAAGGTGCAATGTTTACCTCATTACTGCTTGCACAGGATGGATATTATTTCTAGGTGATGACCTAGCTGCTTCTTTTAGGTCTACCGACTCGAGATCAGATTCAACAGGGACTATTTGTGATATGAAGGCTTATTTTTTCAGTGTTATTACCCAATATCCAGTCACCAGAAATAACTTGAATTGTACTATATGGTGTCATCATTTGCTAGAACTGGATGTTCCTGTTTAAGATGTCACTCATTTAAAATAATAGCCGACCTGTAGTTTGACATTTTGGGAATTAGACTTATTTGCTTTTTTGCTGAGAGTTAGATGAGAAAACATCGATACCACTATGCTGGAGCTATGAGGTGATTAGCTTAGCTTAGCGTAAAGACTGGAAGCAGGTTTCGGGTCTGAAAAGTGAAGCCAATGCTGAAGTACCTTAAACTTGCATTCTTTCTAACAGCCAGCAGGGGGCGACTCCTCTGGCTGCAAAAAGAAGTCTGATTGTATAGAAGTCTATGAGAAAATGAGCCTACTTCTCACTTGATTTATTACCTCAGTAAACATTGTAAACATGAGTTTATGGTCTCAATCGCTAGTTTCAAGTCTTCTTCAATACAGCATGATGTTCATTTAGTAAATTATGGTCACATTTAGAGTCATAAAGCAGGGTATGCTTTAGGGCGTGGCTACCTTGTGATTGACAGGTCGCTACCACGGCGTTGTCCGTTCTGGGAGTTGCCCGTGTTTTCGTCTTAAAACATTAACCCTTTCACAGTGTGTTTTCAGTTCATGAAAGTTAATTATAACATTTAGGTCGCCTAAAAATGTTTCATTCAGTGTTTGGTTGTACTTAGCTTCAACCTCTTGTTTCACTTCCGGTTGAAAAAAAACAAGATGGCAACGGCCGAAATGGCAGTCCACAAACCAATGGGTGACGTCACGGTGACTACGTCTACTTCTGATAAACAGTCTATCTGGAACACCTATGGCTCATACGCAAATAGCCTACACCTACCAACACCTCTAAAACTCTGTCAACATATAGTATCTCATTTGTTTCATCCATACACAAGAAGAAAAGCCAATTTTTGCTTTTAGTGCTCTATTTGTTGTGTAACAACAGTTCAGAAGAAATAGTTAACTCCCCATAAAACCCACAAATCTTTCTTTTTATATTTCAGTTTGGGTACAGATTAACCAAACAAGATACCAAGGGTTAATTAGCGAGCTTTAGAGGAGTTAGCTCCTGGTCCAGATCTGCACTTAATGAAAGGTATCAATCTTCTCATCTAATTGTCAACAAGAAAGTAAATATAAACATTTCCAAAAGAAAAACAAACTATTATTTTAAAGGGTAGATAACGTAGGCTAGTCATTCCCAACCTCGGGTTCGGGCTTCCCTTAGGGGGCGCTAAAGATCACAGGATGTGTGCCAGGATTTGTCAGCTTAGGTTGTCAAAATTAGATTTGCGCATGTATAACTAAAACCATAATAACACACTTACTGGATAATTTATACAAAAGTTTGTGTATAAACTATTTAAAAATATATATTATTTTGCTACTTAGTAGGCCACATCTTGTTTAAACTCTGTATTTGTGCACAGTTGAAGATAAAAATCAGGCTACACTGAAATTATTAGTATTATATTATTTGTAGAAATAGATTCCAGTGGTGGCTGCGTAAGATTGTTTCCTCCTCGAGTGATCCACACATTTCCAATAACTCCAGAGCGTTGTAAAGTCCAAAAGCCTAATTTATTGAAAAAAGATGGATACAATCATTTCCAAAAATTCACAACATCTTTTTATCTAACAAAATATTTTGCTTCAATCCATATTTGTTGACATTAAGCCTTAAAAAAACAACATTTTCACTGCGGTCATAAACCTGTTTGCCGTCCCGCTTGCCGCACACAAAGGGACACGAACACCTGTATTAACGATGTGGTCTAGCAGCTATCTAACAGCATCATAAATTACTTTTATTTAACCACAATAAGAATTTTTTTTTGCTTTTCTTAGATACAAGTAGGGGATGCTTCAAGGGAAATAGTTTGGCAACCACTGCTCTAAGCCATGCCACTGTTGAATAAAACTTAATTTCACACTATCATCCTTTTTCTTACTTTTTATTATTCATTTTTTTTTTTATTTCCCCTTAGAGTTATTGCTTGTTTTTCTGTAAATCCAGATTGAACACCAAACTACCGGTAGCTGTTATTTTCTCATGCCCTCCACCAGCAGATCTCTTTCCTGTCTGCCAGCTAAAAGCCTTCAAGCGCTGCAAACCAATCTTTTCCCATCGCTGCAAATTCTACCCGACTGTAACACTTTTTTTTCGCCCTGTGCTCAGAGGACTTAATCGAGGTCAAGGTGCACGACTTTTAAGTGTAAAACTTCAAACACCTTCAATCTCAGGTTTCACTCAGTGCCAGCAGCCCGTTAGATGAGCTCTCGATCAGAGAGGCGGAGACGTGAGTAAGAAAGTGGGCTCCAGGATTCCCTGTGTTAACCTAATCGTCCTGCTTATTTACAGATGTCCTATTTGTTCTTAGAGTAAAAAATATGTTGCTGAGGGAGTTCTTAATGGGCCTTAATTACTGCTGGATGCATGACAGAAGCTACTTACTTAATCAGCTCTTTATGCTGAAAACATTTTAAGTAGAGATTCTCACAAGACGGTTTAAAATGATGCCATGACAAACCTGAAGTTAGAGGCGGAATCATGTCTAATTCAGGGATTACTTCGTTGAAATGACTGATGCAATATAAGAAAGAAGAGGAAAGAGCAAATGAAGATAACGGGGAATCAGATGCGTCGTTAGTCGTCTGTCAGGCTCTTCTCTCTGAATCATATCCCAGCAGAGCTCTTCTTTTATTTCCCTTTTGCCAACAGTCGACAGCATTTATACACTTCATTCCCTTCTGAAGAAAATAAGAGGTTAATGGCCTTCTTCCTTCCCTTTCTCTCCCACATTGTTAGTTGCAGAGCTCTAACTAACTGTCAGTCATCCTTTGCCAAATATGAATTCCGCTGACCTCGAGCAATTTAAGCTCATGGAGCTCGTTGGACTCTGGCAGGTTCAGCAAGGTTCGACTTTATATTTCTGTAAAAGACTCCTTCTCTCCGTGCGTCTTCACTTGTATTACAGTTTTTCTCATTTGCTTTGGCTCAATTCTCAAATGAGTTATTTTTTTCCAAACAGTAAGCTCAAATCTCTAAACAATTAGTTTGTTGTTCACAACAGATTGGAATTTTTCCATTCATTCAAGCAAATTGCATTAGTTTTGGCTCATGTGTGCAAAGAGTGAGTGCAATTGTCTACAATTTGTTAAACAACCACTTGCACATGTCTTGCTGATCAAAACTAATGAGTTGACTCTGAAACTATCGTAATCTTCACAATTCCTCATTGTTTGAGCCATCACATGCAAAATTATCCATTAAATTAACAAAATCAGTCAAACATACATCTATATTCCATAAATATCTATGACATAGTGTTATGTACTGTGAGGAGGTTCAATTGATTGTTTTTTGCTTAACTACAGCAGGTTTTTTTCATTGTTGCAGGGTTTGTTTTTTGGCTGATGTCACATCTGTTCACTGAATATGACTTTACATGAAACCTCAAAGGTGAATATAATACATGCAACATTGCTGCACAAATGCATTTACTGTATACAAATGTGCATATCCTGTTCCTGTGGACTACAGTATTGTACTTATTGTGACTTTTCCCAGTTAACTTTGACCTACTGTTGAAATGTGAATCTAAAGAAACCTCATTGCGATACATAACAGCATTCAGCTGGACAAAACTGCCATTCTGTTATAGTACAGTAAGCAGTCAGTGTCAACAAAAAGTAGACCAAAACAGAGATTTACATATAAGAAACATTTCCAGAGTTGACTACCATGGTGAGAAAACATCTTTCAATTCATCTTTGACCAGTACGGCTCACACAATGACAAAACAACTTTTCATTTTGGTGGCCAATTTACTGACACAATAACCTGGTTTTGAAGCATGAATGAAGTGTTTTGGGTGAGTTACTACCTTTTGCAGAAGTACAATAGAGTCGTGATGTCCTGTCAAACAGTTGTAACAATTGCTCTTACAGTTTAGAGAAAGACTGTTTCAAAAAATGAGCCACAGCGATTGAGAAAAACTGTAAGAGTTAAAGTGGCAGTAGGCAGTATATTTTGTTACCCAGCTCATCACTGGAGAGTTTACTGTGCGCTCTAATCAATGCTTGGGGATTTATTGATTAACACCTCTTTGAAAGATGAAGATAAGAGCAGCCATTGACCTGCTTCTTTTTCTTTTAAGTCCTCATCTGCATCCACATCTGGTCTCCATGGTGATTTTGTTAAAGGGTGGATAGGTATACGTGGAGTCGTTATAATTTCGGGAAAGCCTACATGTTTTTTGATAAGTTCACACAGTGCTTCGACTCTTGAGTTAATATTAGCATGGGTTTGCCTCTTCTCTGTCGTCCACTGTGAAGTCATGTGTAATTGCTGCTATCTTTCCATCAGAACAAAGCCAGTTCATGTATTATTCATCCCTGCTATAGACTCTCATGACACCTTCCAGGAAAAGATTTCCTCTTGTACTCTTTGAAACCAACATCGTGCACCCTGAGAGCTCCAGCAAAGGGAATAAAAAGACTTCTTACTGCTGTATTCTTACTTGGCGCAGCACCTCAGGAAGCTGTTCACAATGACACTTTGTATCAGTGTCAATAAAGTTTAGAGCAAGCACCTTTTAGTTTTCACTGAATTGTGGCCAGGTTTTAAAGAACACTCATTTTAGAGGTAAAACAATCCCGGAGAGGCTCGAGCGCTGCTTGTGTCAGCGTTTCTCTGGGGTTAAGAGAATAGACATTTCTCATTATAGCTGCGCGGGGACCAGTGGGGCAGAATCAACCGCGAGATAGTCTTCAAATAGACCATTTATTCTGCGGCACAGTGCATAACACTAGCCATCACTTTCGAATGCGCAACTCAACATTAAGTACGATTGCGTTTCTGCAGCTGAGATCCATAAAGGTGCAGGTATGTTGTTAATGAGGAGTGCAGCTCCTGTAATGATTTCTCTGGAAGCGCCTTATCTCATGTCAAAATGTATTTTTTTCCAATTTTCAATTACCCCACATAGCAGTGCAGCGTTGAGCCTCTCCACAGAGTGTTTGGAAAATGAAAACTGTTTTCCTTTAATCCCACAGAAGGCCCAGCGACCGGCCCAAGCACCCACAGAGACATGATGCGCTTGGTTACGACAGAGCTGCTCAGTTCAGTTTACAACATTTGAGACGAAATGGGCTGCGAAGGCCACTGCAGCAGTAATGCTCAATCAATACCCGGGATGTTTCTTATAAAGACTACTACTTCATAACAAGACATGACCTACCACACATACTGTAGGTAACAAGACACACAAATCAATATTAGAATTGCATTTGAACCTTGACCTCTCCAGGACAGGATAATGGTTAATGCTACAGCAACGGTAGCACAAGTAGAGAAGAGTCATTGAAGCACATTGAGTCTAGGCCTGTTGTATGAAATGTGCTATATAAATAAAACTTTATTGATTGATAAAGTCAGTGAATCGACTCAGTAATGTCAGTTAATAAATAACTGTATCGATCTGAAGTTTGCTGATAATAGCTACCATTAGGGGCCGATCACATGCCACGTTTTGTGCACACTCAAATCCATTGCTGTCACGCGACCAGCAAGCCCTATTTTTCAGGGTGCGATGGCAGCACCCCAAGATAAAAAATAGTTCATCTTTTGGAACGCAGCAGCGTGCACCGCATGTCATGTAACAACCAATCACAACCGGCAGATATCTTTTCTTTCTTCCGTAGATATCAGTCTACGGTAAATATATGGAGAAGTTAATCATTTTAGTGCAGGAATACCCAGAGCTTCATGATCTGTCCCACAGACTATTTTACTTGCTTCAGCCTTTCCATCTGAGAACGTCACAACATCCGGTTGAAAGGTCCGCCAAACTGACAAATCGAGCAGTAAAAGCTACTGTGAGGGATTTACGGTGCTGGAAATCCATTTATCTTTGTTTTGACTGAGTTTAGTTTAGTCACTGAGGCTTTCACTATGAAATGACCGCAGCATCATCATCATTATCATTGCAGCACACAGGTTTTGATTGCTTAGTAACGGCAGGTGCGACAGGAGCACAACCTCCCAAGCACCTTGGATAAAAGGATGACAGCTTCTTGGGGCTGCTGTTTTCCGCGTGTTTTTAGACGCAGCATGTGGCTAGCTTAAGCTACTGGCAATACCAGACCATGTAAGGCTGCAGCAGCAAAACACCTGCTGAAGTTAAAATGGTAAAGCTGTGGAGAAAACTCCCGTTCTTGTAGGTTTGAATAAACCCCCTGCAGGTAAGGAGAGCATCTGCGCTCATGAAACACGATCATAAAGAGGAGAACAGCAATCTCGGTGATGTAGTCGCTGCCTTGAAAGGAACCCCTGCAGCGAATTGATCGAGAACTTGGGGCTGAACCATTTTCAAAGATCCCACCTGTTATTCTTCTGGAGAAAGTGCATTTTATTAATACTCTACAGTGTTTATGGGGCTTTTTTTCAACACGCAACACAATCAAAGCGGGATTATGAACAAACTGAGAAAAATTATCCCTTTAATTAAAACAAACCAAAGACTTGGTTGAGAATTTACATCATAAAAGCAGGAACATCTGAAAGCACAGAAAGTGGCATGGAGAGATGAGTATCATGCTGGTTAGAAGAAGGCAGCACAGGGAGGAGAAACTCAGAAGAACATATTGGATCTGTGAGAGCAGCTCACAGTGCAGTATCAAAAATAAAGTATGTATGACATGAAGCCTAATATCAGTGGCGTTGTATTGACAAAGTGCTATAAAATGCTGTTAGACAGACTGTCTAGACTACCCGGGGAAATTTCAGGGTCTGCTTTCTTATCTTTTGTCCCTGTTATGTCTCTATAAAACTTGGACTTTGAGTTTAGAAAGGAGCTATGCATCTTTTAAAAAAGGGCCTTGTTTGTCAAAATGTATGTTCAAGCTTTGCCCAAGAGCCTGTCGGATGAAAAGTAGACTACTGCACTAGAATTGCCAATGTAAAAAAGTTTGTTTCCCAAGTTATGTGACTTTCTGTGATAGTTTTTGTCTCAGATGACGAATGGTTTAGGTCAGGGGTCGGCAACCTTTTTGTTATCAAGTGCCATTTTAAAATGTTCTTGTTAACCAGTCTGACATATCAACAATAAGGTTAACACGTTACGTTTAATTATGACACCACATCAACATTTAAATCTCTGTAAATTTATTCCATCCATATATAGGCAATGTGCATACCAACATTTTTAAAAAACATGTTTCTACCATAATCAGGACATTGTAATTATATGAGAGCACTATACAAGAAGGCTGCCGTCCTGAAGGAAACATTCACATATGAGTTAAAATCTTTAACCCTTTACCAACCGTCAACCAATCTTGTTCATCAGCAATAAAGTTACAAATTCTGGGATGAAGGTAACGAGTAACAGTACTACTACTACTACTACAATCAGAGGCAGAGTAGGGCGAGTTTTCGCAGAATGTGGGTTGGAAAAAAATCAATCAAACTACCGTAAATAACAGACCATGCAACTGCCGATTTCTGTGAATGAGATAATTTGGGATGCGGATGAGAAGGCACTTCAACATTTCCAAAACTCTATTGCACACTTATTGCTCTAGTGCCAAATTGGTTAATATACTGCGTACCAAAGGTGGCACATCCAAATGAAAATGTCTATTTTGCTTTTTTATCTCCTTTCCTTATAGCTGCTGCCACATTACTATACCATCTGAGAAACTGCTGCAGTTCTCTTCATCACTCTTCATATATCCATGTTTATTCCTCCTCTTCCAGGCACATTTCCACATCATCAGTCTCTCATTGATGATACCTGGTGTTGAGCTGCCAGTCACCGTTTCCAAGTCCTGGGCATTAAATCCTGAACCAGATTGTATTATTGCAGGAAATTGCTTTTTTCAAAGGAATAATGGCTCTGCATTGGGTGTCAAAATGAGAGGATTTACACTGAAATTGAGGATTTAAAATTTTCTCTTGATAATAATTTGCAACAGAGCTCTTTTATGCCAATTTAAAAAAGTAGACTGTGAGGTGTAAGCCCTTGCAGCATGTAAGCCCAACTCATAATTTGTTTTAAAAAAAATAAATCTAAGTTTAGTGTATCTAAATATAAGTGTATAATTAAATGTTTCCACTGCTTATCCGTCATAAACTGCTGTATTTCTATTTCACAAATATAATTTTTTGTTATTGAAGTAATAGTCCTACAAAAAGGTTTTGACCACTATTAGTATGGAGCGATATTATCAAAGTAGGTCCCGTCCCGCACATGAGGATACGGATGCAGCCACAGATATTTCTGCTGAAGGTTAAATGCTTTTTCACTGATTTTTACTTGGTGTTGTATAACACGGCAAGAAATGTACTTGCATAAGGAGGGAAGATAAAGAATAGATTTAAACAATGCAGGCTCCAACATTTTTTTTCAAATGTTTTATGAGGGAGGAAATGCATTCAACACCTCTATTAGACCTCAAGGATACAAACACAATATGCTTTCATGAGAAACAGTGAGTAACTTAATACAAGAAATCTCTGCAGGATCTGAATTCTTTGGAAGTGGAAACAAGTTGTGAACACAACGTTGACATATCACCTTTTAAATTTATATAGTTCAACTTTTAGCAAACAGTTGCTTAGTGACAGAGCAACATTATCATTCATTTGGAGTTGTGTTTCTGGTCACATATTAGTCTGATATTCATTCTCTTTTAACTCTTTGGTCTCCTTAGTGAAATATTTAGCTCTTTAGCTGCTAAGTGCTCCACAGAGTATGTTAACCAGCTAGTCACTAACTGTGTCTGTCTGCTGTTTGGTGTCGAGCAGGTATTGTACAGTGGGTTTTTTAGAGGTTTTTCTCTGGAACAGCTGCCTGTTGCGGCTGGAAATGACACCACGGGAGCTGTTAGAGTGAACCAAAACAGTAAATTTGCGGGCCGGACAGATAAACAATGAGCTGGAACTCACTATAAAGCTCTGTAGAGCCGAGAGGAGCTGCAGATTCAGGTGATGATTCTATGTAGGTTCATCAATACGAGCAATTCTTTCGTCATTCCATACATTGTGATTATAGCCGCTGTAAATTTATCTTTTTAAACACACTAAAAACAAATTCATCGACCAGGAGTGACCACGAGGTCCGTTCAGTAGTTGTTGTGGAGAAATATAGATATTCAAAATTATTTTAAAAATATTTTTAATATATGATAATAATTCTGTAGTATTCACACAAAACCAGTTACTGAGTGAATTTTCATTTGGTGAACAGAATATTGAAGCAAATAATTGTAATTTTGGGCACGCCACATGTTGGAGGGATTAAGCGTGTAGACAAAGGCTAATCCAGTGTAATTACTGTGAGAGCTCCCAGTCAGATGGTGCTCCAGCAGGCAAATAATGTTGCATCTGATACAATTAGGGACCTTTAAATCAAAATGTTTTTTTGCATTGGACAATATATGATAATTGTTGCTTAGATATACTTTATGAAATCCTTCCACTCAGTCTCAAGATAAAAGTCTGGTTTGTACACAAGCGCGTCATCTGCAGGTGTTAATAATGAGAAAGTGTTTCAGAGGGGGGGGGGGGAGTGTGAATGAAAGTCTCCCTGTGTCTGAACATCAGCCAGCCTATTTGTGGACCTGGAAGGAAAAACAATGTGGCCCAGTTCCACATTAACCTTCTGTTTTGTAGGTTGCCGCAATCAGCAGCTGTTCAGATGGTGTACTGGCACGCTGTCATTTGAAACTTTTTCAAGAGATGAACGGTGTTTTTCTCTCCCATTAGGCCGACAGACCCACGTGCTGACCTACATGCATTTGTCCGACTCTGAGTGAGCGTAGAATTCTAATTACTACTTAGAGTCTGTGCATGATTTTATTATAGTGAATATTCCTGATTTGTCAGGGTTTCATATAGAAGTAAATTACGTTTCTTTCAAAATTACCACTTGGTTTAAAAATGTCAGCACTTCAATACAGCAGCATTTGCAGAAACATTGTCCATCAGTCACTAGTTTATTATATTAACTTCAGGGATTCACAGAGTGAGACAGATAACGTCTGACAGCTGAGCATTAATTCGATTTTAAGTGCTTGTTTGCATTATGTAGTGAAAGATGATGGGAAATTAATCTTATTTTCTATCATCATGGGAACACAAGCAATTTCAAAAACAGCAGAAGACAAGTACAATCACACTACAAAACATTATCAGATGATGAGATCAGTAAATAAGTCAGATATGCTGTCCATGTTTCAGAAACTGAAAATTTGTCTCACCAAAGGTTCACTGGCTCCCGCGGCACCCTCGCTCAAATTATTGATATGTTTTTATAGAAATGTTGACACTCTCAAAGGCTTATGGCTGGTTGTGATTGCCCTGAAGAGAGTCAGAAATATCTCATGAAAAAGAGATGGGCCTACTGGCTGTTCCCTTTATGAGTTACAATGAATAGATCTTTAATATTTTCTCTCCCCTCAAACAATCCCTCTCAATATTTAATTGGGAGGACAATGTCAGCCAGACCAAGGTGACTTTTCTTATCGAATGCCCAGTTTATTCTGCAAAATGTGATCTTATAACAGCGTGATAAGAAAATATGTATTCTGTATCTCATCTACTGGGACGAAGCCTGGCTGCAGTGGAAATACTGATGACTGAGAGGTCAAGCACAAAAGCAAAAACACAAACCACCGGGGCTTCTGGAAGCTTCCTCTTATCCTTATTAAAAATGAAACACATATTCAACATCTCCAAATCGGTTAGGACTGTTTCATTTCATAGCCTGGTTTTCCTTCCTGTGACACCTGCATTGTTTTTTTCATGAATTCCTAAATCATTGGAAAACCAAATACCTCCTAATGGATGTAACAAAACTTTAAAGCAGCATTGATGAATATTTCTATATCAATAATGGGTCAAATGATAATGAGTCATGTGACAGTTGTCGCTCGTATGACAAACACACATGAGGGGAACATAGTAGTGCATTTAGTAGCTATAGTGCCAGATATTTCTCTCAGGAGTTGGTGGAGACCAAAACAGAGCTTAAAAGAGCGTGAATGGTAGACTTACGTTCATCAGGTGGACACAGACACATGACTCCAAATAAGTGCTAATGTTGCTTTTTGTGTGCTGGATGTGTAAATATGCAACTGTTTGCCTAAACAAGTGTATATGCTGATAATACATCAGTGTTTAAAGCTTTTTTGAGCTATCCCCAAGAGCCGCTTTGTCAGTGCCCCTCGGCATCGGAGACCGACGCACAGGGTATCCCTCTTGCGTCACTTTTGGACAGACCAGGGACGGCGTGTCAATATACGCTCGTTACACGCATGGTGTCCTTTCAAAATAAACTTCCCTTTTCACAGGAAGTTAGGTTTAGGCAACACAAACACCTAGGTAGGGTTAGGAAACGGTCATGGTTGACGTTAACTTCACTGACTAACGACTCACATGACTCACGGGACTGTTGATACCAACAAGTCATGTGCCTAACGACTGACCTGACAAAATAAGTCAACGTTACTTTTAGTTTCACACGGGACACAAACACCGTTCTCCTGGTTGAAAGTCTGGTTTGTTTGACCCACCACCACTCCCACCCGTCCTGAGCGGATTTCACGCTATTAATACTACGTCACTTGCTCCAACTGTGAAATAACAACGGGTGGGTGCAGAGAGGCGCTGCCCAATTGGCGGTATTTGACGAGTTGAGGGTGAGACCAGGTTGGTCTGTACTTTAAAAGTTTAACATGCTAGCCATTTGTAAAAATAAAAATATAGCATTCATTTCTCCTGTGAACCTTTTGTTTTGTTTTGTTAACTTTATGGAAGTCAGCATCTGCTCCACTGAGCTCTCACTTCCAGTGGGGTTTTGAACGTTGGGTTTTTACATAAAGGAAAATGAGCTCTGGAGCAAATGAACCGTATGATACACACCCATTAGGTTCAACGTGATAATCATGATAATCTCCACAAACAATCTTTGAAAAGCTAACACTGTGCAACTTATAATTTCACAGTTGAGATAATAATGCCCGTAATTATTATCACAGTAAGTAGGTACGGTGATCTGAAAACCTTATTTCAGCATAAATGGAAAATCCTGCAGGAGGAAAATCTTTGGAAATCAGGTGACAGTGGCCATGGTGCAAATATTTCTAGGCTGTAGGACTGATGTTCTATTTCAGTTCACATCTGAGCCATGTCTGTGTAATCCATACCGACATTGATGTCTGTATTTTAATTCACTGTAAGGTAAAACATTTGTGAATGGTCTAACCCTAACCCAACGACCAAATTGGAGAGTTTTAAAAAAATCGGATAATTATATTAATAATGTTTTTATTTATTATATTTATACTTTCTATATATATATTTTTTTATTTTTTTTATTTTTTTTTAACATTAACACATAAAACAAACAGATATGTTTGATGAGTATCCCGTGAGTTTGTTGTCTTTTAAGACATTTAGATTATAAAACTAAGCAGATCATTTTACAGTTAAAAAATAAACCTGTCAGTGCCGTTTGGTGAACAAATTATGTTTCTAGAATACTTCAAATATACTAACAAACATTGCACTGTTTTGTTACTTATCAGCCCAAAGTTAAGCTGATACAAGTATATCTGTAATAAGTTAATATCGGCTCAGCTGTTTTATCTGTCAGGCTCTAATGGACACATAATCTGAAGCGAACATACATTATATCACAAGTAATTTCAACTGTGGTATTGGTGTCCTGTAATGCAGGTCTGCTATGATATGTGTGACATTATATGACCTTTTCCCCGTCACAGAGGTAAAAGCATCACTTCCACACCACAAATTACAGTCTCAGATTTGAGGGGATGACACTGAGATCAGGTAAAGCCGACACATGACACGTACAGGCACTCACATACACTTCATCAATCAAGGCCTTGGCGTTCCAGTGTTGTATGGCCATTTTGAAAAGTGCAACACCGCCCATTTTTACCCATCACTGAGCCTCAGTAGTTTGTCATCTGTGCGAGTGAAAGAGAGAGTAACTATAAAAAACAGAAAAATAAAGATTTGAGATTGAGACGTGAAATTACTGAGTTATCGCGTATGAATTTTAAGTAATGACAAAATGCTCAAATATAAGTTGTTTGATCTACATAATTAAGTGTCAAGATACAAGGCTACGCTTTGACAGGTTGATCAAGCAACCGAGTGTCATTATAGAATCGTTTGAAGAAGAAGGAACTCTTTGATGTGAGTGATGTGAGCACCAGGTACCTCTCTCAGTGTTCTGAGTGAAGTGAAACTGTTATCGCTTTCGGAAATGACAAGAAGATTGAGAGAGTTCCTTTCTGTCCTCTACACCACTCACATTTGAGCTCATTTGTTTTGAGAGGTGACATTAAGGTCGGGAAGGGTCACTTGTCCAATCCAACATCAAGAATGAACTGCCACTGTCCCACAATTCATCAGCACCTCTCACAGAAATACACTCGCTCACGCAGACACACTCACCTACTCTCGACACGTCGCCGAAGCATTGAACCTGTTCAGCCACAGGCGTCGATTCCGTCTTTTCTTAATGAGCTCCAACAGTCTGGTCCTGTCAGTTCTGCAGCTTTGTTGACTGATTGAGACAACATAGAAATGGAAATCAGATAGTAGTTATTGCAACTGGCAGATGGGATGGAAAGATGACACTCAGAAGGGAAAACAAAAATATTTAAAATAATAAGTAAAATAAGATCATCCTGAGAAATGAGATATGAAGTTGATTTTTCAGTCCAGAGAGGACACTAGTTTCCCCATGATCACAAGAAAAGTATTCCGTGAACCTGCCTTAATCTTGTTTCTTATCATAAGAAGTCATCGGGAGATATCACAACATGATAAATGATTATTCTGTGTCCTTACAGAACAAGCTGTCAACATTTTTTTATGCTCAAAATGTGTTGTGATCACAGGATAAGTAACAAATAAGTATAAATATCTCCCTCAATTACAGCCTAATTTTTTTTCCACTGCTAAAACATGTCTCAGGACTGTTTTTCGACATACTATACTATGACTTTTTTTATACATACTATACTATGACTTTTTTTATGACTTTTTTTCGACATACCATACAATGACTTTTTTTTTTTACATACTATACTATGACTTTTTTTTTAACTTTTTTTCGACATACCATACTATGACTTTTTTTTGACATACTATACTATGAATTTTTCCATGACTTTTTTTGACATACTATACTATGACTTTGTAATGGAAGTTTTTCGATATACTATACTATGACTATTTTATGACTTTTTTCAACATACTATACAATGACTCTTTTTTCGTCATACTATACTATAACTTTTTTATGACTTTTTTTCGACATACTATACTATGTTTTTTTTTCATTACCTTTTTTCGTCATACTATACTATGACTTTTTTATGATTTTTTTTCGTCATACTATACTATAACTTTTTTATGACTTTTTTTCGACATACTATACTATGTTTTTTTTCATTACCTTTTTTCGTCATACTATACTATGACTTTTTTATGATTTTTTTTCGACATACTATGCTATGACTTTTTTCGACATAGTATACTATGACTTTTTTCGATATATTATACTAAGACTTTTTTATTACCTTTTTACAACGTAGTATATTATGACTTTTCATGTATTTTTTTCGACATACTATAATATGACTTTTTTCGACACACTATACTAGGATTTTTTTCATTACTTTTTCAACATAGTATACTATGACTTTTTTCATGACTTTTTTCAACATACTATGACATTTTTATTACTTTTTTTGAAATACTATTCGATGACTTTTTTATTACTTTTTTTATTACTTTTTTTGACGAAAAAAGTCATTGTATAGTATGTTGATAAAAGTCATAAAATAGTCATAGTATAATATGACGAAAGAAGTCATAGTATATTATGTCGAAAAAAGGTAATTAAAAAGTCAGAGTATAATATATTCAAAAAAGCCATAAAATTATTCATGTAAAAAAAAGTCATAGTATAGTATGTTGAAAAAAATCACAGTATAGTATGTTGAAAAAAGTCATACTATAACATGTCGATAAAAGTCATAAAAAGTAATATTATAGTATGTGGAAAAAAGTCCTAGTATAGTATGTTGAAAAAATCAAAAAGTTATAATATAGTATGTGAAAATAATTTAAAAAAAGCCATACTAAAAAATTAAATATAATATTGAAAAAAAAAAAAAAAAGTCATAGTATAGTATGCCTACAAATTTTGAAAGGTCATGGTATAGTATGTCGAAAAAATAAAAAAGTCATAGTATTGTATGTTGAAAAAAAAGCCATAGAATACTATTTTCAAAAAAGTCATAATATAGTATTTCGAAAAAAATGTATAGACTTATAGTATACTATGCTGAAAAAAGGCATAGTATAGTAGGTCGAAAAAATAAAAGTCATACTAAAAAATAAATATAACGTCATAGTAGTATGTAAACATTTTTTTTATGAAGTCATAGTATAGTATGTTGAAAAAATTTCAAAGTATAGCATGTCATAAAAATAAAAAAGCCATATTATAGTATGTTGAAAGAATAAAAAAAGTCCTAGTATAGGGTATGTAAAAAAAATTCATAGTACAGTATGTCGAAAAAAAGCCATAATATAGTATGTCGAAAAAAGAAAAAAGGCAAAGTATAGTTTGTCCAAAGATTATTAAATATCATAGTATAGTATGTCGAAAAAATAAAAAATTCATAGTATAATATGTTGTAAAAAAAAACAGTTCCTGTAGCAGGTGTAGAACCCAGGTTGCTTGATCGATAACCAGGACCGCTAGACCATACGGCACAATGTGAAATGGTTTGTGGCATTTCATACTATTACTTTCTTATGACAGTTTTAACATAATGTAATATGATTTTTTTGACATATTATACTATAGCCTTTTTATGACTTTTTTTGACACGGATACTATGATTTTTTTGACATACTACACTGTGACTTTTTTCGGCATACCATATTATGACTGTTTTATATCTTTTTTTTTTACATCCTCTACTACTACTACTACTCTTTTATGGCATACTATACTAAAATATTTCCAATGCTATTTTTACTCTTTTATGGTATACTGTACTGACATTTTTTGGCATAATGTACTATGGCATTCTATATGACATTCTATATAAATAATTTCTTATGGCATATTATAATATGACTTTTTTATGACTCTTTCATGGCTCTTTAATGAAAGACCTACAGTAGAAGCAGAGTCAATCGGGAGCTGTCTGTGTTTCTGAATATTTTCACTTTAACGTAGGCTTCAAACACTTGATTTAAATGTGTTTTGTATGATATTATGCTATGTATTTATTTTGCATTTGTTATATGTTGTGGCATCTGAAAATATAATGTATGTTTAAATGCTGCTGTCTTGGCAAAGGTCTGTCTTGCAAAAGAGATTCTTAATCTCAATGAGTACTACCTGGTTAAATAAAGGTTAAATAAAAAATAAATAAAATAAAAGTATACTATGACATTTTTATCACATTTCATGGCATAGTATACTTTGTCTTTTTGACCTTTTTATACCTTAAAATACTAAGATATGTAAATGTTCTTTCTTAAAGACCACATAGGTCTTTAATATATATATATAGGTTGAGAATTCATCTGGGCTTTACAGGATTAAAGGTATTTCAACAGGTAAAAAGGACTGGGTGGACTATAATCTGTTAAATATAACTCTGAATGAATGAAATCAAGTCATTTTGAGGCATAAATAACCTTTCAGTGACACAGTAGTTGCTGTAATCACTTTTTGGCAAGTGATTTGATCATTTTATGGGTTGTAGGCCTATTACTGCTGATATTTAATCTGGTAAAAAGTACTGGGTTGGTTATAATCTAGGACACAGAGCAGCTAAAATAATGCAGAGTCATGATGCAAAAGAGATCACAAAAAATATGAGAAAATAAAAAAATACTGAAGTAGAAATACTGCCTGATAACAAAGCAAACACGGACATCTCATGTTAGTCACAAGCTGTTAACATGGGAATGTTTGTATCTCTACCATTCATCCCACATAATGTGAATGCCTCATTAGCTCAAAGAACCGCTGCACCTAAGAACAGCGTCACAGGGCCTATGCGGTCTGCGAATATTGTTTCTGTGGTAGTCTGTGTAATATAATTGTTTTGCCCTTTTGGTCAGGACTTTCTCGAAATACAGATTTCAAGAGATTTCCCAAGAGAATGTCCCGCTGAAATAAAAGGACAAAAAACAAAAATACAATCTAGTTCATTAAAGGCAGACCTTATAATGTGCACAGGGTATAAACAACATGTGCAGGAAGTTAATATGCTTAATGTACAAAATACTAGTAACATCTTCTGGATATGGACTCATGCTGTGAAGGTAATCACAAGCCATGTGTGTAATGATATAATTATACGTCAACTTTAGCCATCAAGGTCAATAGTAGGCAATATAAAAATTGTTAAATTCAATGTCTAACCTGAAGGTTCTGTGGTATAATGACAATACCAACAGTCCTTGCTGTAACACAGATGGGATTACTGTGACTTCAGCTGCATAGAAAGTGTAACACTTTCACTTCCTAACTTTGGAGAGACTTAAAATGATCCATCTGCTGATCCATCATGATTGTTTGACTTCTCCACGCACTGGTGGAGGCAATTTATTGCATAAAAAGGGAATTGAGACAACAGCTTGTGAGTTTCTGGGTGAGGCTGCCGCTTGTCTGTTTACATGCTGGCTTAACTTTGTCGCTGAATTTCTTCTCCTTCTCTTGACAAATTGGTTTTTGACAATATTTCCTATTTAAAGAGTTCTTCAGTGTTACAGTGACAACATTAATACAGTACATGCAAAATTATTTATCTAATCTATAATACTGGGTCCTTATATAAATGCATTTCTATTTTGTTACGTGGAAAACCTTCAGAAAGAGAATATTTACCTTCAGATCGTAACTGAAAGTGATACAGAAAACTGACATTTTTGTTTGATTGACAAACAGCAGAGTCAATTTCTATCACACTGTCTATTTCACTGTCCATTTCTGTCTATTTCACAAAGGCCTGGTTCTCTAAGAGGCTTAATAAGCTTGACCTTGACAGGCTGGTCCCTTTGAAACATGTGGCCGACCCCGAGAACGTGTTCTCAGTTTTCCATTTCTGACTATAATGCAGAATAGATGGCATTGTGAGAAAAAAGAGTGACAGGCCATCTTGTTCAATCAGCTCTTTGCCTGAAAAAATCAGGTGCTTCTTTAGGTCCGAATGCTTTTTTCCCCCGTAAACTACGCCTCGGAGAGAGGGGAGAAAATGCACCACTACGTCTTGTGCATGTCTCGGCATACTAAGTGGAACCACACACAGGCTCTCCGAGATGCTCACAGCTGCTATAACAATGGGGTCCATGGCAAGCTCCTGTCTAAACAGAAGGTGGCACATTGACTCTGTGCAAGTATTTCGCATGTCAATGGGCAGATTGGCTGAGACTCTCCGGCAGTGCTTCGAGTGCACTCCACAGTGTTCGGAGCAACATGGGTAGAAAATGTAATTATAGCAAGTCTTGGGTTTTTCCTTGACCTGTTAGGTGTTATTACCTGTTGGAGGTTTCTGGATCCTTACAGGTCAGGGCTAAATTCCTGCAGCTCAGCTCAGCTTTTCCCGTCCATAATGGTCAGATGCTGAGGTGTGGTGGTTTATTCTTGATTTGATGGGGCTGTCCTAGCTTTGTATCATCTACAGTATATAGTGTAGATGTGGTTTTGGTGCCCAGTAAGCCTTTTTTTTTGTGTGTATACATCCATTTCCAATGCTTTTAAAATTATTTATTTTTACAATATATGTTCATGGCAACAATGGCACTGTATAGTTGGGGAAAAATCAAGGTTAAATAACATATGGTTAAGGTATGGTTAGGGTTGGGCAACTAAAACACTTGGTTGATGTCATGGTTTATATAAAAATGCAACCTTTAATTGCAGATCTGCAATGGAACATGAGCGCCGGTGCCCTGCATGAAAGTCAGTAGTGCTTAAAGGCCAAAAAGTTGCACTCAAACACACCGCAAAGATGACAGCCGACGGCCAACTACCACATACATTATGTGCTTGCGTGAGATGAAATAACTCTCCACACCAGCAGGACACAGTAGTCTGTATTTGTCATTCAAAAAGGGAAACTAGAAGACTGAGGACTACGGATATACAAGCCGTTGTTATGATACGTACATGAAATAAAGCGGCGTTTGCTGACCATTTTCACACCACTCTCAGTCACCACTTAGTTTCATTCCATGGCCGTGTCGGTGTGAAAATATCCGTGCACTGGAATGATCAGATGAGGAGAGGATGAAAAATGAGAAGAACCTTCTGTGTGCACTGACTTTAATCGTTTTTTTGCTTTCCTCACTTCTGTTTCACTTCTCATGCACTGATTCGCTTAAGCTGAACCGCCAATAAGAGTGTTTCTCTCACCGACGGGCTCCGCCGCTGATTCAACATGCTGAAACAGCTGAAAAAACTCAGACGTGGGTAGATTCTGACGGTGCGGCACACACCACAAAAACTAGGCTGACGGACAGCTTGGTGTGTCAGGGCCTTAACACCCGACCACCACACCAACATCCTCACCGTTAAGCCCAATTCATGCTTGCCACATCCGCTTCACCACAAAGGTCTGGGTGGGTCTGCGTGACATAAATTTCATCATATGCCCTTGTCCGCGAAGGTCCATGCAGTCCATTCCCCAACAAAAGTGTACTTCCGCTTGCTGTCATGAAGTATGCATTTTGTTTTCTTGTGTGTGAAACGCATCAGAGTACGCAGACCCTCGACTGTACAAATGAACAACCAGTTACTTTCCACTTCGCTGCATAAAGGGGACACTACTTCCTGCACTGGCACGTTACGTTTGGCATGTAACCAGTTGACATCCATCAAATATTGATATAATCCTTAGGGACACTGAGCTGCTTTTTCTACAAAATTCACTGTGTGAGGTAGATGTTTGGTTACAGAGGATGGCTGTCTGTGTGTTTTAGGAGCTCCCTCATCCACGCTGGGTGTAGTTTGAACCTACAGAGTTGGATTAGTTGTTGGCCGGAGGGCTTGAGTGGTGTACAATAATAGCAGCAGTGCTGTCTGCCACTATAGCAGCATGCTCATTAGCATGACTGGCTCATTAGCGTGACAACCCCCTCCTCCTACCACTGCAGCGCTGAGAGGTGGCATCCTGCATTGCTCCCTGACCGCGTTGCCTTTCCTGTACTGTACAAGGTCAATCAGTCATGAACTGGAGCAGCGGATCGCCTTCCCGCCCCGGGGTTGTTGGGTCGTAGAATGGTGGCTGGTTGCCATGGTGACTGATGCATACATGTTCAATTCTGTTGCGTTGGTGTCACAGCAGCGGGTACAGGCGTCTGGCTCAAGCTCATAGAAGGTGAAGTCTGTGTGAAACAGCTTGTGTGGAGCCCTCTCACCTTGTCGTTGGAGAAGCTGTTGACTTGGTGCAGAGTGAGATCGTATGCAGGGATAATAATATCCCTGATAATCAGACTGAATGGCTATTACTTCATTCATGATTCAGATATTATGTTCATATGAAACGATTTCTTCTAATTTCTTTTTAGAGCAATATAAGACATTTTAAGAATTTTCATAGCTTTTTTTTTATTAAAGAAACAGTGTATAGGATTTGACGGTATCTAGCGGTGAGGCTGCAGATTACAACTTCTCCCGTGTGCCAAGCGTGTAGGACAACTACGGTGACCAACAACCACGTTGACCTCTCTAGAGTCAGTTAGAGCCAAGAGTAGAGTGCGTAGAGTGTGCGTGTATGTGGGAAGTGAGTGGTGAGAGAGAGCGGTGGCAATGGGAGGTAGTAACGTTATTGACTCCGGCCCAAGCTGGAAAACAGTTTGGTTTGTCCGTTCTGGGCTACTGTAGGAACATGGAAGACTCCGTGAAGAGGATCTGCTCCCTATGTATATATAAACGGCTCATTTTAAGGTTACAAAAAGACAATGACTCGTATTTTCAGACTATACACTAAAAAAAAACATACTTATTAATATTATATTGCATTTCTGCCAATAGATCCCCCTTAATGTTACACACTGGTTCTTTAAGTTAGCTAGCTATGCCATCCCGTTTCATTCGTTTGTGTCCCGTGCATTAAGTTTCACTTTCACGTTACAATCAGCTGTTCGTTCGTGTCCCGTGTTCCAACTCGTCACATACTGACGCTTTGTCAGACCCCTCGGCGTCACTTTTCGGTCACAGCAAAAGCGTGCTTAATGTTGTGAATTAAACGATAACACTTGCTTAGGTTCAGGCAATAAAACCACTATAGTTAGGTTCAGGAAAAAATAATGGAAAGCTCGGTGCGTATCATACCGACACTGAAGGGTGCCTTGTGCAAAGCACCGGTATTTGACGGCCTGGGAATGAGAACTGGCTGCGTGTTCACAACGTTCAGTTTCATTTTAACTTTACGAACATAGCACTTTTAAGCCTAACTGTGTAGTTTTTTCCTAAACCTAAGTGGTTTTGCTGCCTAAACCTAAAGTGACGTCAAGGGACGTAACAAGGCGGCAGTATGTGACAAGTTGGGTAGATCATTCTTAATCTGGCCCACAAACGTTGACTGTTTCTCCAACCAACGTAAACAGACATTAATGGGACCAACACCACCAGATCTATTTGAATTGCTGAACAAATCCGAGATGTGGGTGGCAACTCAGGAGGTCTGGAATAATTCCATAAGCTGTTTGAGGGCTCCAGCTGTGCTAACAGGACCAGGGTTACAGCACATAACTATTGTTTCTTCATGTTCCTTTTGGGTAGATCCCAACGTGCAGCTCCTTTGATCTGTGGCAAATTTAAAGTAGTGCCATGATGAATATTATCTTTTACTGTTTATGTTCGTCATTTTATGTCAGTATTGCTTCAGTTGAGGCTCCGCTGTGTAAATTGTCTGTATTTGTGTCAAACATTGAATGAGATAATTTTTGGGGTCAAGGTTTAAGAACTTAATTGGGCTGCTGGACTGTGAATCATTTATTCTCACTGTATCACACTGACTCACATCACACGGCGCAGTGTGAAGTGATGAAGGGGCTCAAGAATTAGCACAGCGCCTGAGCTCTCACTCTATTGAAATAATGATGTTTGAATCCAAAAGCAAATCAGCTCATTGTTGCAGTACTCACATAACAGGTGATAATTATGTTTTTGATGAACACAGACAACTGTTCCACTAAAATTTCCTCATGCTACCGCAGCTATCAATTTTAAACACACACACACACACAGCCAAACTCCCAGACACATTTACTGTCTCAATATTTACCTGAGGCTGTCTAAAGTACTCAAGCTCGCAACTAGCACCGCTGAGACTGAAGGAGAAAGCAGGTGCTTCGGGGGCACAGCAGCCTTCTAATGGAACTGCCAGTTGAAGGGCCCTTTAGCCAAATCACTGTTTTATTAAGTGCAAATGTCAACAAAGGTCTTGAAGCTATGGCCACCACAACAAACTTGAAATTCAAAGGATCAAAAATACCCACAAACCTACCTGCCGGGTGACGGGGTTCAAATGATCAACTCTTAGGTTAGCCTGCAAAAGAAGATCATAAGATGAATACACCACGCAGACAGCAAAGTGCTTCAAGACGACTTTGCAACGAGAGCTGTGCCTGTAAAAGATTGTATCGCGGTGCAGAAAAATAAGTCAGACACTGATACTTACATCCTGGATATCATCAGGATGCAGACAACAGGGGGAAAACAAAAATGATGAGAAATGACATAATGATGAATTACACACCGAAGTGAAATTAGAGGTCTGACACCAGTAATTCAGATGATGAACTGATTATTGCTGGTTGCTTTTCTTTTTTTTTTTTTCCATTACTGGTGATCAGACAAATCCAGCAGAGAGTGGTGAATGTAGCAGGCAGCAGAGAAACCAAAGTGGGTTAATCCTCCACTGCTGAAGTGACTCAGTCGGTGCAGGAATGACCGAGTGGCGGGGATGTTGAGGAGTCTAGTACATGCCTGCGCACATGGATAATGTTAAAATCATGCAAGCAGAGAGATGAATAGCCTTTTTTTTGTGTGTGTTCCAAGTAAACATCATGTCCTGATCAAAACATGGACAGGAGGCATAGCTGGGACATGCAGATGAATAGGATAAAGATTAATTGCATGTGTGTATCCTGTAGATTGCATGATAAAATGCTTTTAGTTTATGAAGCATAAAAAATTGTTTTTGGTTTGGATGACCGTACAGGAAAAGGGACAAAAAAAGCATATTCTGACTACTTTGCATAAACAGCGTGGGACCTACTCACTCAGACAGCCTTCTGCAGTATAAAGAGAGCAAAGACACTTGTATTCAAGTTTACATGCTGAGGCAGACTAGGTGGAGGGGGGAAAAAACACAGCACAAATGACCCATTCATCACTGACTTGACACCTGCAGAGTAAAGGGATCAGTCTCCTGTCTCCGCACAGCACGAGGATACTGTAGATAACCTCAAGCCTCCAGGAGACACAGTCACAGCAGCCGTAGTCTGAACTGCAGGTCACATGATGCCAGTCAGAAAAAGACACTACTGGTCATGGGTTATAGTCACACGAGTAGGATGTATTTTTCTTTCTTGTACCCAAATGCTGGCCCACACTAAAAGATTCTTCACACCTTAAAAGATTTTGAAAATGTGAGAGAGCCCACACATAACGACACGTTATGTCAAATTTAATAGTTTTGTTCATATAGTGTGTGGTGAGCAACAATTTGGCCAAAACAGCAAACCACACACTAACAGATTCCATTCATGAATAACTAGAAAAAAAAACTGAAATCTTGCAAAATCTCTCGCAATCAAATGTGAAAAAACATGGCTGATGATGAGCAGGAAGAATTATCAATATTAGTTTTTGCACCAGTTTGTACTGAAAACTCACAAAGAAAAAAGAAAAATGATGCATGAAGTCATGGGGATAGTTAAATAAACACTTGCGTTGTTGCCACAAATCAACAAGTTGGTCCTACGTTTCTGAGTCCATCTTACGACTACTTTATGCTTTGCGTTTTCCATAAGCCGTGGCCGCCATGACTGTGGTTGCTGTCCTTCTGCGTCACTCAGCTTGGTTCTCAATTTGCTATCGTTCTTTCCCACGTGACTGCGTCATCGGCTGTCCTCGGGGTTCTCCAGACGCAAGAGGATATCCAGTAGTAAATAATGAACGTTTCATATATACGAGTTGAAATTGGTGCAGCCATTCTCTTAACATACCTTAACATACCTCTAACCACAGGAATATCTGGAAAGATAATCTTTAAAACCTTAAAAAAAAAAATAATCAGGGCTTTGCTAACCATTGTCAGTCGGGGGGGAATCGGGCCCAAAATCATCTTGATTCTCGTGTAGTGTGTGCCCCGCATAAACCGAGACCAAGTCATGACCAAGACCAGTGTATCAAGACTGAGACAAGACCAAGACCAAGACAGGACGAGCCCCAGACTGCATGAAACACTTACGATAAAATGTGGAACAAACCACAGGCACGCCTCAAATTTATCTGAAAGATCCACATTCCCATAAAAACACCCACAGAAAACAAATGGCCGCTCAATCACCGCTTTCATTGCCACATATACTGTACCGTGCCATGAGTAATGTCTTAATAAAATAATCAAAAGGCATTAGAGAGCTGAATTTTATGTGAGGGAGTTTTCCTTTGTTGTCTATGAGCAATCACAATAATGTTGGTAATAAATAAATCAGTCAATGTACAAGTAATTTAGTGACATCCCCGCAGTCGTGGTCTCGGATGGGACAAGGTGGTTGTGTCAAAATAAACCTGACTCACTTATCTAAAAAAAAGACCTTCAAAACGAATACAA
This sequence comes from Sebastes umbrosus, assembly GCF_015220745.1. Classification (NCBI taxonomy): domain Eukaryota; kingdom Metazoa; phylum Chordata; class Actinopteri; order Perciformes; family Sebastidae; genus Sebastes; species Sebastes umbrosus. Next base: position 34,368,246 of record NC_051269.1, on the reverse strand, counting down.
AGGTGGCACCAACCAGTAACCTAGTGTTTCTATACAAAAAAAAGATAACTACGTGAGTGAAAAGTGTATAGGGGTACCCCAGCTTACCTACAGTCCTCCATCTCCCACCACAGACTTTTTCTAACATCTTTAACACGTTTCTCAAACTCAAACAAGGCAGCACAACTCAGCAGACAGAGAGCACGGCCAGAACAAAAGACAACAAATTCTGCAGGCGGGCCCTTTATTGAAAACCCGCGATGCTGATTGGGCAGCATGACCAGACCGCACAGGTGGAATCCAATCAGATAGTTGGCACCTGGAGAGACACACAAGGGAGGGAAGGAGAGAGAGAAAGAAAACAGGAGGAAGGGCAAACATAACAAGCACTTTGGCCCTGCCTGGCACATATCAACCGGTCTTGAATCCTCTTCGTCTGAGACGGAGACAAGACCGAGTAAAAATGCAGTCGATGGACTGACTTCTGAAATTGAATGACAATTGCAACCTTGGTTATAAATAAATGTTATGGGTTGTGATTTTCATATTTTGCAAAGTTATTACCTTGCACACTGTGGAGTGTAAAACCAGGGTGGTGTGAAATGAAATCATCCCCTCTCCCTTTCCAAACCTTGTAACCAGGAGAGACCTTGATGATTCTTTTCAAAGGCTTAAAAGTATAGTTTACTGAAATATACGGTGTATTCTGAATGCCAGATAAAAAAAAAACTACATTTCTTAAAGAATCCAAACAATTCCTTTTTCAAGTGAGCCCTCCTAATGGAGGCAGGGTTTACCCAGCGCCTCCTGCTGCGCCCACTTCTTACTTTGCATAATGGGAAATCGATTTAACAACATTTCCTTAGAGGATATGGTTGGACAAACGGTAATTTATCACACACAGCATTACTCGATACGATGCGTCTAATTAAACACGTAGTATTCATGTTGCTATGAGGTCTCATAATTACTCTCCTACCAGCAATCACCAGCATTTCTTTCTGTCAATTACCCACCAACTAACTAATGCTGCTGAGAGTATAACTCCTCGAGAGTAACATGCTGGAACGGAGCTATGAGAGACAACACTTCCAATTATTATTCCCCTCGCTTCCTCTGCCTGCTTGCCAGTTAGACAAATGTAATCTGTAGCACTATAGCTCACCGGATATGATCGGGAATTAAACCGAAAGACTTGACGCACTGAAGTTTCCCCACCTCTCATCAACAATGCTGTTTGAATACATGGACACTCTTTTATGATCGCACGACAAACACCTTTTGTATCTGTCTATATTAGAGGGTGGGGTGTTTCGCCCGACCGACAACAGACTCCTGAAATGTTGAGTACACCCTACAGTGGGGCAAACTGTGACTGCTATCCAATGCCACGCTTGTCTGCCTCTGTGCAGATCACCTCCTCCGCTGGCTCCCTCCATCTGGTGGGAAGTAGCCTTGGCTCCTCGCAGACTTGGAGAGGCTCCAAAAAATTGTCCCCGTCAGCTTTACTGCGCTCTCTGGGTTCTCTCCCTCTCTTGTTGTCTATATTGGGAAGTTAACCAAGACATCAGTGTTAGGGTTATAATCCTGCAAAATATGTCTCTCCTCAGACACACGTCTGCCCTCCCTCTCATTATGAAGATGCTCTGGGACGACGACAAAGATAAAATCTTACCAGGATGATGTTGCATGCTGCTACAGCCTCGGTCTGGTCTCATAGGAAGTTTAGTGCTTCATTAAAGGTGCTATAACTTTGATATTGACAATAGGTCAATCTGTAATGTGAAAGTTGTCACTCATTAATACGTTTCAAAGACTTTGTTTTCTGCATTCTGGTAACTTTTAAAGAACAAAAATAGCCAAAATAATAAGTACAGTGCAACAGCATTTTTGTCTTAAATACTTTTAATTTTATTTTTAATTCTCTGGAAAAAATACAGAGTAATTCGCCCCCCTGGCATGAACTGGTTGAATCTCTGGCGTGAACTAATATTCATCAGTTTTTATTCATACATTTTTTGCCCCTGCTTGAGCATTAATCTCTCTCCGTCTGTCGACACAACCCGACAACAGCACCACTGCACTCTGAAACCCATTATTTCCAACGGCGTACGACGGCTTTTTGCAAAGCCCAACTTTGGGCACTGCTCGCCGTGAAGTGCGTTGAACCACCGTGCTGTGTCTCGAACAGCTCTCTTCTGCCAGGAAACAACACTAGGCGTAGCTGAACTGCTGTCCGGGTGGAAACAGTGTTTTCGTCAGCCACAAATGGCCAAAAAAATCAGTTAATGCAGGTTTGAATCTAAAAGTGCGTACATCTATATTTTATGCAAGCCCCCCTTCAGTCACATTATCATCCCTTTTATAACTGTTGAATGACCCCGATAATGTAGGGTTTCTGCAATTTATGATTATTTTATATTGACTTGTAAACGGTACATGAAAGACATAAACAAATAATTGCTGTAAACTAATATTCCTAAATATTCCAGTCATATAAAACATATACAAAATGTCAAAATGCATTGCAACAAAAGCATTGATTTTCATTTACTTCACTACAGGCATTAAATAAATATGTATAAACAACATTAACCCTGCTTCTCCACAATTTGTTCAGTTTGGTCAGCTAGAAGGAACTCTCCATCTTAACGATATCTTGGATTTTTCCATTCATGTCGGGCTTACAGGACAGAACCAGCTCAATTTCATGGCCGGGAGAGGGGACAGGGATTTTGTTGATTTTGGCAAAGCTCTGACTGATGTCCATAAATGTTTTATTTTTGGTCTCGGGGAGGACGATGTAGAGGTAGATAGATCCCAAGACGCAGACCACCACAAACACCATGAAGGCAAAGGATTGCAGCTTCTCCTACACAAACAGAAAGCACAAAGGAAAGGAATTCATCTGTGTCCACATACAGGGCACATTTTCTGAATGGACTCTGAAAAAGGAATGAAAATATATTAATCAAGCACCAAGGATTAACATAACTCCAGGAGAAAAATGAACCGAGAGCACACAGTTTCATTCCATTAATTTAGATTTTCCTATTTTTAGAATTCAAACCATTTGATGATTACTGTTCTCCCCCAAATCCTGCCATTTTCCAGCCATCCTAAACTCTTGCCAACTCCAGAGAGACGTCGTCTGTGACATCTGTTTTGTCGTCTGTGTGTGTGTCATGCTGGGGGGACGGCATAACGTCCCCACGATTTTCCACTTAAAAGGTCCCACGGGCTTGTGTATGAGGGTATGCGCGAGTCAGAGGACATGTCCGCTTGAGATTTTTGAACAATATAAGTCTGAAAGATAACCTTGTCCAGTGTGTTATGCCAATAATAGAGATTAGTGACAGATTTAAAAATACACACTGACTGATTACCCAGAGGGAGATTTAGAGTTGGAGAGAGAGTGTGTGTGTGTGTGTGTGTGTGTGAGAGAGAGAGGGGAAGAGAGAGAGATTTTGCATGAGACACACTTGACTGACCCTCGCCAGTGTGTCACTGAGCTATAATACCTTACTCATGAGGGGACAGAACTCAAATGCGGCGCTATGTAACTGGTATTAGAAATGCAGTGTCCAAACAACCGTGACCTCAATGAAGAACTACTTACTGCTTTGATTTCAGCTGTTATATCATCACTGCTGTTAGTCTCTGTTGAGTGAGTATTTCATAACAGCACTAAAAACACAACAACAGAGCATCGTGCAAAGGCCCTGACCCAGTTTCCGACGCCGCCTCCGTGACGTAACGCTCATCTGCAAAGTTAGCAGGTCCCTCAGAAAAACGCTGCCTTCCTCACCCAGTTGTCATACGAGACGAGTCATGCGACCAAACCGGACATTTCCACTTCCACTCCGTCTGTCATTAATCGAATTTGAGCAAGCCCCGTGGATTGAGGAGAATGAGACGGCCCCGTCTTTGACGCAGGGATAAGCCTTTGGGGCTCAGCTGGGTTCAGTTTGGTTCACACACACACAAACAATTAGGCGTGCACATATGGACTCATGAGGACTGAGTGGCTGCGGACAAACACAAACGGGAATCGTATTTTCATGTTCGAACACATGTTGCGCCCAGAGTGACGTAAAAAAGAGAAGAGATGGCACTTTTGGTGGTGATAGGGAACCCTGAGTGGGGAGGGGGAAAGAACAGAGCAGGACTGGATGGAATAGGACAACACGGGACAGCGCAGGATAGTGCAGTACCAGACAGGACCGGACTATGTAGGACAGCCCGGTGCTGCAGGATGGGACGGGTGACAAGATGGGACAGAACAAGACTGAGCAGAACAGCGCAGAATGACACAGTCTAGATCAGAGCAATGAAAGTCAGGTTGGAATAGGCCAGGTCAGTGTAGGATGGGACAAGACAGGACAGGACAGTGCAGGACAGGATGGGACGAGATAGGACAGAAAGGGACAGTCTAAGACAGAATAATGCAAGACAAGATGGCGTAGGCCAGTACTGCGCAGGATGGGACAAGACAGAACAGGACAGTACTAGACTGAAAATGACAGAGTGGGATGGGATAGGACAGGACACGATGGAACAGGTTAGGACAGAACAGAGTATGATGGGAGATAATAGAACAGAGCAATACAAGAAAAGACTGGATAGGACAAACCGGTGCAGGATGGGTCAGAACAGCAGGAAAGGACAATCTAAGACTGGACGGGATGGGATAGGACAGAAAAGTGCAGGCTAGGACAGGAAAGGATGTGGGGGGAAAATCATCGATACAGCAAAGTATCGCGATATTTTGCATGGCGGTTTTGTATCGTGACATGGACATCAAGTATCAGTCTAATTATATAAACTATTAACCTCTTAACAATCCGACAGCCCCCCGGCTGCTATTCTGTCTTTCAGAGGTTGTGGTGAGCTCAGTCTTAAAGCCGGAGTATCATCATATGAAACTAAAAAAACCTAATGAATACATTGGTACCAACCATGTTATGTTTGTTTGTCAGAAAGAACGCTAAATTACTCCAAATTTACGCAAAATTTTGGCGAGGAAAAACTGGCATGGCCATTTTCAAAAGGGGTACCTTGACCTCTGACCTCAAGATATGTGAATGAAAACTGTGAGAGGAACAGAGTGAAAACTGTATCTTATTAGATAAAACAGATGTTGACAAACTGCATAATTTGCGGTAGAAAAAAGGTAATAAATTGCAATATATCTTATCGCAACATTTTTTAAATCGCAATAAGATTGTATTGCAGGGCCTCTGGTGATTCCCAAGAAGAGATGGGACAGGACAGTACAAGACAGGACAATCTAGGACAGGACGGGATGGGATAGGAGAGAGCAGAACAGCACAGAGAGGGACAGTCTGAGACAGAACAATGCAAGGCGGAACAGGATAGGCCACGCCCGTGCAGGAAGAGACAAGATAGAACAGCACTAGACAGAAAAGGACAGAACGGGACAGTCTAGGAGAGAACAATGTAAGACAGGACCGGATAGGACATGACAGTGCTGGATGGGACAGGACAGAAAGGGATGGGAAGAGTCCAGGACAAGAGAGGTTTGGATGGGATGAGACAGAACAGAACGGTGTAGGAAAGCAGAGGAACGGACAGTTCAGGCCAGGACAGAGCAAGACAGGATATGACAGAAAAGTGTAGGACAAGTATAATTCAGGATGCAATAGGACAGGCCAGTGCAGGACAGGCCAGAACGGAAAAGGGATAGGATAGAACAGTGCAAGAGACAGGTCAGAAAGGGAAAGTCTAGGACGAAACAGTGCAAGATGAGCCAGAAAGGATGGTACCAGACAGGACGAGATGGGGACAGAATAGGACAGAATAGGACAGAACCGTGTATGACAGGACAGCCTAAGATAGGGACAGAACAAGACCAGACGACACAGGACAGAACAGTGCAAAATAAGACAGAATGGGAGAGGACGTAGCACAAGTCTATGAAATAGGACAGGACAGGGGTAAAGGAGAGGAGAGATGATTAAACACTGTGGGTATAAATCTGACAGAGAGGCGATGAAAAAATGTCCTGGTCCAGAGACTGTCCGTAGCTGGGAGATATACTGTCACGGTCACTGGTTTCTGGGGCAATAGTGAGTCATCGTCGGTGGTAGGGGTGTGAACTGTGTGCTGTGGTGGTGGGAGGTTATTTGCATGTGTGTTGGCTTGTATAGATTCTTCTCAATGGGAGGCCCACTCAGGGTCAGTGTCTGCGGTGTATAACAGACTGAACTGCACACAAGATCACGCTGAAAAATGTCAACCCTAGGCTGTTTAGAGCTTTTATGGATTACCACATGTCAAAGTTGTCACATTGGAGCACGACAGTTAGCATCATAGTTATGGATCATAGATAATCCTAACTCATTAGCGACACATACAAATGCGTACACATTTAGTATACTAATGAACGTGAAAGGGTTTGATGGCTCATTAGTCTTTACTATTACAAGAGCCTGTTGTTATTGCCTCATATTCCATAATGTCAATAAATCATCGACTGCTTTTAGTTCAATGTTTTAAAGTAACTGGAGAAGCTCAATAAATGACCCTCCACACTGATCAATAGGTTACAACAGATAATTCCAATACATTCATTTCATATCATTGCCGTCCTGTTAAAAAAAAACATCCATGTCGAAAACATCAACTGTTTTCATGCATTTTCAATCGATAAGCCAATTGGTTCAATCGATTAAAATATTTAATCGCAATTAATTGCATGAATGTCCATAGTTAATCGTGATTAATCACAAATTCAATCACACATTTCTTATCTGTTCAAAATGTACCTTAAAGTGAGATTTGTCAAGTATTTAATACTCTTATCAACATGGGAGTGGATTAACATGCTTACTTTATGCAAATAAATGTATATATTTATTATTGGAGATAAATTAACAACACAAAACTGCATGTGATTATCATAAAGGGTGCATGTCTGTAAAGGGGAGACTCGTGGGCACTCATAGAACCCATTTTTATTCATATATCTTGAGGTCAGAGGTCAAGGGACCTCTTTGAAAATGACCATGACAGTTTTTCCTTGCCAAAATGTAGAGTAAGTTTGGAGCGTTATTTAGTTAAACTAGTATGACATGGTTGGTACCAATGGATTCCTTAGGTTTTTCTAGTTCCATATGATGCCAGTATCCTCACTCTAGCTTTAAAACTGAGCCCACTACTACCTTAAAAAACGCAAGTTTTGTTAATGTGTTAAAGAAATTAGTGGCGTTAAAACAACTTTGACAGCCCTAATAATAATAATTAGAGATTGATGGTTACACAGGACAGCTAACTACATTGTTAAAAGCTGGATTGTGATTGGAATAAATTATTGTGAAAACAGCATCAAAACAAGTCAGAGTCTCGCTGAAATTCAAAGCTCATTCTTGATCTTGTAAACAGTAGTTGACAATCTCATCACAGGATCCATTTAGTAACTGATTCGGAGATTGTTTCGTCAATCAATGTAATCTCCATTTCAACCCAAAGGGACAACCCACCCAAAGGTTTACAGCTTGTGGATTCAGAGAAGGTCGTCTTTATCATGGAAACAATCAAAGCTGAAACAATCCCACTTGCGTATCAAAGTAATGTGGTTTTCAACAGTCCTGCGTGATAGTAATTTAGATGCCTGTGAGATGATTGTAATGCATCACTGTTCATTTTCATGATCAATACCTGTCTGGATTATAAAGTAGAGTGAAGGATAATGGCATTTGCACTTGATTGTCACTGTTCTCATCTTTCTTTCTTTTTCTTTTTTTACTCTATTGACGTACATAAATCTGTCATGACATGTGAAAGGTGCCATCAATTATGTCTTAAATTGCAACAAGTTTGCTCATTGACTGCGCACAACAGTCCTCTGTTTCTATTATTTCCAGCCTACTTCCTCCTAATGTGGATTTGTGCCCATCGAATGAAACAAAGAGCCAAGAGAAAGCCAAGAAAAGGGCAGGCTGAGTAAGAGATCTATGTGGAAATCAGTGTGACAAACTGCAGTGGTCTGCAGACACTGTGTCAACTGAAAACCAACTGATGACGCTTGATATTCAACAGAGTGCGATGACATCAAAATCTGCCTCAACACTAGTTAAAAGAGGTCTGTTTGATAACACTTGGTGAGTTCCTTATGGGAAAAATGGAAGACTTTACTGTGCCAACAAAGAAACTATGTTGTATTGTAGATGTGACTATCGCAACAACGCTATGAATAAAAAAAGAAAAATGTATTTCATCCTGTTTCAGTAAATGCTGTGGCTTTACTTAACCTTTGATTTGCTTTAAATTAGTTATATAAATGGATAATTATGGTGCCATCAAATGGGGTCGTGTTTACCGTGTTCACGAGAAGAGTTCATATGAACGTCCCCCTCTTGTGGTATTCACGACCTCGTAAGTGGAAAGTGTCTGAAAGCTCAGAGTAATTTTATAATATGTCTGAGGAAAATGTTGAAATTCCCAATGGCCTCATCTATTTCCTCTGTCATTACGTCTTTGCATTTACTGCATTATGTTACCCACTTGCTGGCTTAATAAATTGTTAGCCTCTGTGGCTTCTAGATGACGACAGCAACGTTAATATTGCCAGCGGTGATCTCACGACTTAATCACTTGAGCGTCAAGCTAATGTGTACACGACCTCCCATGTTGTAAACAAGAGCTCACGAGTTTCATTTGAAGGCGCCATTAGTCCTCTCAAAACTGTCTTTGATATTAAGCAAAGCAAACAGCTGCTCTTTTAAATGGAGACCCTGGGATTTCCTGGCACAACTGGAGCATAACCAAGGGCGTAGGTTTTTGTTTCAACATTGGGTGGGTGGGGGGGGGGGGGGGGTTATACACACGCAGAAGAATAAGAATAAGAAAGGCACTTTATTGATACCCGAGGGGAAATTAAAATTTTTTAAATACACACACACATGCACAAACAGGACCTATATACATGCATTAATGGAGAGATGTCAGAGCAAGGGGGCAGACAGGCGCCCCGAGCAGTTGGGGGTTTGGTGCCTTGCTCAAGGGCACCCTGGCAGCTCTCCAGCTACCAGTTCACATTCAGTACTTGGTCCATGTGGGGACTTGAACTGGCCTCCGGTTCCCAATCCAAGTCCCTATGGACTGCGCTACTGCCGCCCCCAGCGATGGGTTTGGGGGTCCTTCCCGAGGAAACTTTGAGCGTCAAACATTTAATTTACTGCGAAAGAGAGATAGATGTGCCCTGTGTACTCAACCGTAAACGTGTTTGGTGATCTTGGAAAACGGGGAAAAATCAGGATGAACAGGGAGGCAAAAAATTTTAAATGCCTTGATGAAGACCTACAGTGGTCGAAACATGTTGACTTTTTTTTAATGATGTAACCACTATAATAAAGGCTTTTTAATATTTCCTTGTTCCTTTACTTGTTCTAATAGTTTGGATTGCCTGGATTGCCTTCCTGTTTATCACTTAATTTCCTGCATTCTGGTGAATTTTAATGCACCAATTTATGTTGGAAACGTCTCATTTATGCAACATTCAGCGCCAAATAAAATGGAATATAATGCAATAGGGTTCTCAGTCATTCTGTACTGCTTTCAAATATTTATTCTCTTATAGCTCAGCTTTTCTTATTTAATGTTATCCCTACTGAGTCAACAGTCATGTAGGCATGACTTATTCTTCTGTCCTCTTTTGTGTCTTTTGTTTGGGGAAGTAACCCTGTTTAAATGTGCATGTGGCACCTATTCGCCTCAATGACACATTTATTTATTTTAATTAATTTATAAACAGCTGGACTTTAATAGCTCATTTATGTTTCAGCTAATTTTTCAAAACTTTCTGCACATTCAAAACAAATCCCACATATCTGTGCTCTCTGAGAAGTCGCAACATTTTGAGGAAAAAGCAATATTACAAGAATAAAGTTGTAATTTAAATAAAGTCAGAATATTTTCAGAAAAAAAAAAATCTCCCCGCCATGTAGTCTGCTGTGCATTACATTATGAGCTGGTTTCGGGTCTGTAACCAGTGAGTCACTGCTGTGATCCAACCAACAAAACCAACACAGTAATATTTGTGGCATTGGGTGGCTAAAAATAACCCTCTGTCGCTTTTGTCTCTCTCACACTTGTCCGCTCCTTCCTCGCCTTGGTCAGCCTTATCTCCCCCCCACCTCTTTTCTTTTTCTCTCCAATTCCATTTCTCCATGTCTCCCGTGGCATCACTACCTCTTTGCTGTATGCCTCTATTGTCTCTCTTATTATATATTCAGCTCCACTTCTGCTTGCCCTTCCACTGACTGACATCTATTGCCACCAGTCTCATCTATCAAATTGAAGGAGCCATCTATTTTATCACAATCACTTTACATCGCACCTCTTTGCCTTACTTTCAAGACACAAATAAGGCTGAAATGCTCATACATTCAAATATAAATAAATATATAAGCTCACCAGTTCCAATCAGGCATTAGGGAATGAGGTGACAGCATAGAGAGACAATGGTGAGGTGTATAATGAGTGTCCTGTGGATCTGCTGACACTCTCCGGATGAGGTTCGACATGCCAATGTAGATCTGGCACCTTCCTGACAACACAGCAGGTCTCCTCTGATCATTAAAACTAATGAACACTGATAAAGTAGGTTATGGGATTATACGTACCGCACATCCCTGACACGTTGAAACCGGTGGAATTCAACACATTTCTGTAAATGTTTCAAAATGACTTCCACAACACAGATACGTATCTCGTACCAGGTTATAGTGTTGGATTGTTAATTGGGCACAAAAGGGCAAGTACACGCTATGAGAATGAAAGAAGTCTCAAAACCTACATAAACACGGGCTTCATAGTGGAAAACAAAGGTTACGATGTTGTAACCCTAGTTCTATAAGCACAGGCGAAGCCCTCTACTGGACTCTATGGGTACCGTGGTTGGAGCCCGATGGATCAGTAAATGTTGTGGCTTTGCTTCACCTTTGATTTGCTTTAATTTAGTTATCTAAATGGATAATTATGGTGCCATCAAATGGGGTCGTGTTTACCCGGTGCACAAGAGGAGTTCATATGAACGTGGTAGTCACGACCTCGTAAGTGGAAAGCGTCTGAAAGCTCAGAGTAATTTTAGAATAAAGGAAAATGTCTGAGGAAAATGCACAATTAATCACTTGAGCACCAAGCTAATGTGTACACGACCTCCCATGTTGCAAACAAGAGCTCACGAGTTTCATTTGAAGGCGCCATTAGTCCTCTCAAAACTGTCTTTGATATTAAGCAAAGCAAACAGCTGCTCTTTTAAATGGAGACCCTGGGATTTCCTGGCACGACTGGAGCATAACCAAGGACGTAACCCTAACCCTAACCCTAACCCTAACCCCAAACCCTAACCCTATCCCTAACCCTAACCCTAACCCCAAACCCTAACCCTAACCCCTAACCCTAACCCTAACCCCAAACCCTAACCCTAACCCTATCCCTAACCCTAACCCTAACCCCAAACCCTAACCCTAACCCTAACCCTATCCCTAACCCTAACCCTAACCCCAAACCCTAACCCTAACCCTAACCCTAACCCCTAACCCTAACCCTAACCCTAACCCTAACCCTAACCCTAACCCCTAACCCTAACCCTAACCGGATGTACGGGCCGAGCCCAGCAATACGGCCCGGGCGTCCAGCAGCGTTGTGTCAGTGTTGGCTCCCAGCAGACACCGGCAGCGAAGCGAGGCAAAGCTCTGCTCCTGGCCGGAGGTGGAGCTGCTGCTGCCTAGCGCGGAGCTCTCCACCTCCCAACGGAGCTCAGATTGCAGGTCGAAGACGACAATGACGCAGGATCTGGGTCTGTCCGTGGTGGGCTGGTCGCTGCTGGAGGCTGAGCTGAAGGAGAGTCTGGTGAACCTGCATGATTTCGTCTGATTTTGCGTGGAATCCGATCCAGTGGAACTGATGACGAGCATTAACTATAACTATATAGGGTAAGCCAATCTTCTCGCTAATGGTCTTGTTTACTTATGTAGGTAATATAGAGGCATGAGTATTAAATTGAGACTGTTTCATTACAAGTTAAAAGTTCCACATAGTAAATTTAAGATATTAAGAATGAGTGAATGAGCCCTTCATATCTACATAAAGGGAGCGGGTCCTCTTCACAGAGTCCGCCTTGTTGCTCCGCCATGTGACTACAGTAGCCCAGAATGGACAAACCAAACACTGGTTTTGCGTTACCTAAAGGCCACGGTAGTTCTCCGACACACTTGTGAAACTGCTGTAACGTGAGCTGCATAGTGCAAAATCGTGGTGGCGAACAACGTTACCACGATTTTGCATTTGGCGGGTCGCGTTATTGCAGTCTTGGAAAGGGAGGAGTGAGCGGAGGGATACTCAGTTGGTTGCAGTCTGCAACCACACCACTAGATGCCACCAAATCCTACACACTGCCCCTTTAAAACTGTGTTGTTAACACTGGCTTGTGGTCTTAGTCTCCTCTTTTACTGGTACATATCTACTGTTATAACCTCTGCAGTCGGCAGAAATGTACATCACGTGCTTGTAGCAGAACATCGGTTGTAAATAATTCAGGACATGTTCATCCAAACACAGTTCTACAGCACCACTAGTGGTCAAAAAGGGTACCTTTAAGTGTTTGTATCTTGACACCGAGGCTTTAGAGATAACACACACATCTGTGATCCTCTCAGAACTAACCACACATCTCATTTGGGAAGCTCATCCAACACATACAAGAATACAGTGCCCTTTTTTTCTATTTCATCTTCGACAAACGACTGATCTTGTTTCAACAACTTCCTCCTCTGAGAAACCACTATCTGTGTGTTTGATATGCCCTTTTCAGCTATTTTAGTTCACTCTCTTCCTCCCACAGATGACACACTGGTGCAGCTGGCTGAAAGGACGAAATTAGGTTTGTCTGCAGGGGCTGCAGAGAAAACAGGCAGAAAACATTTGACGGAAGGTCATCCCAACGTCAGTGCAATGTCCAGCATGCCGCGAGCAAAGATCCACTCACTATTCTCAAACTTCTGCACTGACTTTTGTCTAACTCTTTCTGTTTCTCTCTATGAACATGTCCTTCAAGTTACAGTAAGAGTAACATTGTCTTGTGTGAGCGTGCATGTGGGTGTGTCTTTGGCAGGAATAATGCATTTTGTTAGTTAAAAAGTAAAGGTTGCAGCAGTGGGCAGGACATTGTTTGTACTGCAAGAGGAGCAGGTCTATCGCCATTACAGTACTACATTTAACCCTCCCTCCCTCAAACTTGTGTAAGCCCTTTCCTGAACTCAATGACATCTTCTAGTGTTTTGTTCACCATGACCATGTCTCAAACTGTATCTGTAGTTTGACAAAATATAACTAATGCAATTTAGAATTTTTTGGCTGGACCGCTGAGGGCCAGCCCTACAAATGCAAAAGTCTGTCACTGAGTGACTGACTGAGTGATGAAGTTACACTATTGGCTGGCCGAGTGTTGGAGTTTCCTCATTGGCCGTAGCTCTTTCAAAATGAAAAGGTGGGAACAGTCCGTGATGCAAATGAGCCTGTCCAGCGTGATGCGTCCGGCTCACAAAACTTGGACCAAGCTGTCGAACTAGGCGATCTAGTTCTAAAAGGAAACAAAGTTTTCAGCAATGGCAGAGCCTATTCTTGCTTAAAATATTTTCAGAAGTAGATTTTGGTGGATTGTTTAGACGAAATAAAAGAATGTTTATGAGCAGGCCGCCATGTTGTTTCCTGTTTGAAATGGCAAACAGAAAACCAGCGACCAATCAATTGCATTCAACGATCAGGTACATCATCGCTTGAACGTCCAGTTGAGTGGAACAGCATGTCCTCTAGTGTTGCCAGACCGTGTGGACATGTACCGCTGGATTTAACATTGTAGACATGACCACTGACTATTTGTATAACCACAAATTCACAGACTGACCACACACGGTCCAGCCATATACTCGGTTTCGACCGAGTCTTGTTACATGACATACAGTACGTAGAATTCAGCTGCAGCAGTAGCAGTATGCCATTTTAAAGCCCCCCTCAAGCCAGTTTTAACGTTCTTTCTCAAATGGAGAATGGGGGTATGGTTAATAGTCAGATGTAATTCATTACCATGGCAACCAGATTACAATTGATTGTTTTCATCCTAGTTTAGATGAAACCATCTTAGATGAATTTACTGTTTATCAGACCACAACTAAGACAAGAATTAGTGCCACACACCGACTCTCTTTCACTCGCGCTCTTCTTTACCGTCTCCTCCTGGCGAGGCAGCCATCTGCTGGCTGCTGCACCGGAGGACGGATAGACATGTAGACATGTTGCCGAGGTCCGCCGTTTGAAATGCAGTTTCGGGATGTTTTGGAGGTGCACCGTCCACCAGCACCGGCCGCTCTTGCCTCAGCTCCCAGCACCGACACCGCACCGGGCTGCAATGTGATTTCCTTTATTTTTCTAACAAGACTTTTCACTTGTTTTCTTTCGGGCTGAAAGTTGTGCGCTCCCCATCGTCCTGTTAGAGGCCCGCAGACTATTATCGGCGGCTTTCTGTTATCTCCAGCAGGAGACGGTAAAGAAGAGAGCGAGTGAGAGACAGTCAGTCTGTTGTGTTAATTCTACCGGTGGGATTTTGTGTAATCCACTGTGTAGACTGCACCAGTTCACCGCACACACAAATGCTATGGTGAAAATAAGCACACTAAACTAAGGTGGAGGAAACTAAAATATAAAATGAAAACCCCTCCGTTAGCTGATGCAACGAGTTGGGCAAGCTAACTACACCTAACTAGCTAACTAACTAGAAAGACAAACAGATTTATCGGTTTGCCGCTGCTCAGACGCAAACGAGCATGAGAGCGCCGGTGCAAACTTGGAGGATGACGTATGACCTGTAGCTTCTACTATAGTCATATTCCCATTTTAGCAAAAACCTTCTTTTCTGAACTATGAGCACAAATTAAGTTATTTGTCAAAAAAAGTTTGCAAACAGTGTGGCTAATCAATTAAGTCAGGAAATGACTCAAATAAATATGTAAATGTAGAAATGCCAAAATACACTGAAGGGAGACTTTAATGGCATGACCTGTAATGTGAAACCTGTGCATGTGCAAGAACAGAAATGCGACATACTGTTCACCCCATAAAGTCACGCTGTACTGTAATGCAACGTAATTAGAATTTCCTGTATGGTTCCGTCACATTAGCTTTATTGCTGGAAACAGGACAATGATATGTTAATGAATTTCGGAGTGCCTGCTCCTGTTTTCAGAACTTAACAAGGTTACGTCCTGTGCTCGTGTCGTTTGTGCTTATCCTCAGCAGAGCGTGACTGTAACTGAATCCTGCTTGCAGAAGTCCTGATGAATGCCTGGAGGCTAAACGCCTGCATCCAGCAGCACTGACTAGAGGTCACACTCATTCCTGACTTACACAGCCACGATGCTCACGCATGCACACTATTTCTAGGCACAGAGGAGTGTTTGAAAAATTCAATACAGGACTGAAGATGCAGATAAGGCATAGAAAAGGGAAAAAAAGCTTCTGGGTCAAACACATTCACAGCGGTAAGAATGGTTGAAGAGAAGATACAGGCACAATAATTGATAACTGCTGGGTACCAACGCGCCCAACGTATTATAGATTCTATAATGTCATCAGGTGCCTCAGTACTGAATTGCAGCAAATTATATGCAATTACTCGAAGTGCATTTCTTAAGCAGAGACTTGTAGATTCACAGGTACTAATTGTCCTGCCTCTCGGAGCTTTGAAGCATGAATTTTTTCCTGCATTCAGTATAAATCAGCTGATGTTCTGATGGGAATATTATAGACCAAATTGCTTTTCAAAAGAGCAATATACTGTTCCGAAGGTTGGGATTTTAATCAGGCATGTAATAAGGCAAGCTTCCATATGAAGTAAACTATTTGTGTACCTTACTGTATGTATTCATTCAATCATAAATTTACTTATATGAAGCTGCTTTCTATCCGTCGTAGAGTATTTTGTGGTATGCAAAACAATTTGTATGCTATAGACTTTGAAATAACTATATAAAAAACAACAAAATCTCTCTTCAATAAAATCTCTCTGAAAGGTGAAAGCCTTAGGCAAAACCTCTCAACCTGCACCCTCCATTAACAGTAAATTATTGTTTAAAAACAAGCCCCCCGGGTCTTTCTGCGAAGGAAGATCGGAATGGAAAAAGTGAAGAAGTGCTTGAATAAGTTGAGAACACTGTAGGTTTAAGAGGGCATGAACTTCAGCATACATATCTATATTTTTTTCAGCTCACGAAGATTGAAATGTCAAATGCCATTAGGATCTAATGAGGGACAAGTGGGACATTATGACCGAGGGCAAAGTTCTGCCTCTATAAAAAGCAGAGCTGAACCATGTCCTCGGCACAGAGGGCAATTATAAGGCAGACAGTAGGACTTCAATCATACTGTGAAATAGAACATTGAATAAATTATTATTAACAATTATAGTCTGCCATTTAAAAAAATGTTTCTCAAAGACTTTTTCAAATTGTTTCCAGATAAAAGCACATTGTGTTTAGTTAAGACATTTTTTTTTTTATAATGGAATGTGAATACACAGTTTTATCACTATTTAAATTAATGTATATCAACAATGGATGTAAGTTTACGCAACTACTTGTATAAGGGGTCGTTCATAGTGATGAACCCACAAATTATCACCTGACTCTGCAGCTCCACAAAGCGTTTTAGCGCCTTTCAGCTCAATGATTTGGTTTTACAGCCCTCAACTTTACTGTTGTGATTCACTCTCACCGCTCTCATCATCAGCGTCAAGCCCTAAAAACCCACTTTACTCTACCTGCCCAGACCAAAAGTCAGACAGACAAAGTTAGCAACTAGCTGGTGAATATAGTGAAGCATTTAGTGACTAAAGAGTCAGACATTTCCCCAGTTGGTGGGGACCAAAAACAGAGCTAAAAGAAGAAGAGTGAATATTTGACTTGCAGTCTCACAAACGTGACTCTAAATGAATGCTAATGTCGCTCCATATCTGCTGGATGTGGAAACGGGGAACTGTTTTCTTACAAATTTGCTATTTCAACTTAAAAGGTGATAATATGTCAGCTTTGTGTTCACAGCTTGTTTCCACTGCCCCCAAGTGGCCAAAAAAATGTGTTATTGCAGGTTACACCCTGAGAACATAGCAACAACTGAAGCAACACCAGCATTCATATAAAACCGATGCATGTGTAAGCTCTAGGGTAGGGCAGGAAAAAACCTTAACATAAACATGCAACCTGGAAAGGAGGCAGCTATCTCAAAATAATCTGTTTTGATTTATAACGCAAACACCAAACTATTGTATGTGAACGGAAGAGGATTAGGGCCGCATGAACATTTATTTGAGTTCTGAGTTTAAAGTCAGAAATCTCAGAATTATGACTTTATTCTCAAATTTTGATTTTAAACTCAGAACTAGGTTTGTTAATAATTTACCGTTTAACCGTTAACCGACATTAAGAATTTTAACCGATTAATGCTATCGGTTAAACGGTTAAAATAAATATTAAAAAATAGCTAAAAAGATGAGCAAAACTCAGAGGAGCGGCTCGTCACTTCAAGGAGAATAGCTGGTCGAACCTTAACAACCCAGCTTAAGAGAGTCTGAGTTGGTGTTGCAAGATACAGGATGTTGGCTTGAAGGACTAAAATATCAAACTAAAATAAATTTTTCACATTTGGTCAGAACTCAAATACAATTTTCACATGTTAGAGACTGAGTGAAAAGGAAAGAGTCTAGAGATATGTAGAAATATGTAAAGGAGTTCAAACTGCAGATGATGTCTACTGAGTGAATCACTTAGCTAAAGTCCTTGGGAGAAAGATTTGAGTGTACTGCGGAGAAACAGAAAGGAGGAGGACGTGCCACTCGGTGAAAAAGGAGCACAGGGCTGGTGCACAGGAGCGTGGGCATTCAAATAAAGCGCAGGACCAGGTGCCACCATTTCAAACTAAAATGTCACATTGATTTCTACTCAACGCAATTCAATCACAACCTCTATGCTTGTCCATGGTGGCATTTACTTTATAACTGATACAGGCTAATGAATACTATAAGGTATCCACAAAAATGTCACATAGAGCGATGAGTCATCGGATCATTTTTACAGGCATGTGACCCGTGTTTGTCACCTCTTGGTCGAGATGAATGTAAAGATTTGACACGCGGAGATGAAACAGATCTGTGAAAGATGATTCATGACGCGTTAAAGTTCATCGCAGCCAGTTTAGATCCAACTTGGTGCAGTTAGGATGAAAAGTGTGCTCATTTAAGACGCCTGCCGAGACATTAAAGACCGCTACAAAACATCAAAGAGAGAGAGAGAAAGGAAGGACAAGGCCGAGAGAGACAATAAATACACATACAGCTTATGGTGCATTTTTTTCCACGACAAAACTCCTTTCTCCTCTTCCTCAGCCCAATAAAAACCTTCAGTAACGAGCAACATAATCAGGCTCATTATCTTGTCCACACATTCTCACTGCAGATCAAATAAATCCTCTGGGCTGTTTGTTGCTTGTAGTTCCTTCACTTTGCTTTTGTCCCTTCTTCTTCTATCCGTCTCCACAGCTCGTCTAATTAATTTACAGTAGCTCAATAAAAAGAGCTTTTGTTTTAGTTTCTCTCATGAAGCAGCGCTTAACGGGCCAAGTCCCTCAACGTGTCTTGGGAATAGTGATATTGAGTATTGACAAAGTAAATCTGCTGATTTAGATTTTCATCAATATAAAGACGGGGCATTTATTTAGGTAGCTGAAAGGAATTCGCAGTATCTCAATATGTGTGGCATTGAGTTATAGCATAAATGGCATGAGGGAATTGTATAGGGCTGCAACTAACGATTATTTTCATTTTCGATTAATCTGTTGATTGTTTTCTTGATTAATCGATTCGTTGTTTGGTTTATAAAATGTCAGAAAATGGTGAAAAATGTCAATCATTGTTTCCCAAAGCCCAAGATCACGTCCTCAAATGTCTTGTTTTGTCCACAACTCAAAGATATACAGTTTACTGTATTATAGGAGTAAAGACACAATAAAATATTCATATTTAAGAAGCTGGAATCAGAGAATTTTTACTTTTTTTCTTAAAAAAAATACTCAAATAGATTAATCAATTATCAAAATAGTTGGTGATTTATTTAATAGTTGACAACTCATTTTTGCAGACTAGTTGCAGCTCTAGAAATTGTAATGTAAGGCACATCATATAGGAAGTATTAATGAAAAAAAACGTTGCTCAGGAAGTATTTGTCAATTAAGAGTTATGGTGAACAATCTCACTGCAGCAAGCGAAAATAGTTTTCAATCCTGGTACTTTGTGATTGTGAAACATCCATCTAAGGCTGGTTACACAGTAGCACACTGCTGCAGTCAACCAGATGGCTCAGAAACCAAGCAGGATTTGCTCTCTTTGTGGGTGGACATGCTAGTAGAAAGTAGAAAGTTCAGTCTGGGTTCAGCGATAAGGAGACACGGCTGAGCTGCTGCTGGATTTTCAGTTGTCATATTCTGGTGAGAACAGGTGAGGCTCATTGTTTTTGTGTTTTACATTCAAAAGTTGTTTCTTGTCTCAAGAAGACACTATTCTCTGCAGTTTACTAGAGCTGCAAAAATTAATTGATTGATCGATTCATTGCCAACTATTATTTAAGAAAAAAAGTTCATAATTCTCTGATTCTAGCTTCTTAAATTAACAGTGTGTAACATTTCAGGGGATCTATTGGCAGAAATGGAATATAATATTAATAACTATGTTTTCATTAGTGTATAATCACCTGAAACTAAGAATTGTTGTGTTTTCGTTAGCTTAGAATGAGCCCTTCATATCTACATACTGTAGGGAGAGGGTCCTCTTCACGGAGTCCACCATGTTACTACAGTAGCCCAGAACGGACAAACCAAACACTGGCTCTAAAGAGAACCTTTTGAGTTGTTATGTTACCTGAAGGTCACCGTAGTTCTCCGACATGCTTGTGAAACTGCAGTAACGTGAGCCGAAGAGTGCAAAACTGTGGTACCGCCAGCCGGCGTCTGACTTCCGTCGCTCCTAAAGTAGTGTTATTATGGTCAGGATGGCCTCTGAGAGAGGAGAACAGCGTTACCACGGTTTTGCACTCACGTTACGTTAAAGGGAGGAGTGAGCGGAGGGGTACTCGGTTGGTTGCAATCTGCAACCACACCAATAGATGCCACCAAATCCTACACACTGTACCTTTAAATGTGAATATTTTCTGGTTTATTTTCTCCTCTATAACAGTAAACTGAATATCTTTGAGTTGTGGACAAAACAAAACATTTGAGGACGTCATCTTGGGCTTTGGGAAACACTGATCGACATTTTTTACCATTTTTTGACATTTTATAGACCAAACAATTAATCGATTAATCGTCAGATTAATGGACAATGAAAATAATTATTAGTTGCAGCCCTAGTTTAACGTAAACAAGGTCCTCTTGTGACAAGCACAGCTAAGAACATGCTTATAATAATAGAAAATGAAGAGGAAAATAAAGATAAAACTGCTGATTATGCACCAGAGTGCCTGAATGTAATTTAAAAGGGGAACCATGACACAACTAGTACTGGGGTGATTGTGCTGTAAATTGCATTTCTGTAATCAGATTTTCCACAGAGATTTTTGCAGAGTTTCAATCTGATCGTCACACATTTTGATTCAATAATCATTCATTTAAAGTCCCGGATTTGGAGGAAAAATAAAATCCCAAAACAATGAGTCAAGATAACAGGTTACATCACCCTTGTAGCTTGTACCACCCACCCTGAGGAGTGTGGCGCAGCACACATCTCCAGCAACACGGGGGCAGACCTCCTGTTAAGGGAGAATCCTCCGAACCCACAGGCTGTCATTCAGGTTCAGCAGAGATACCATGGGTGCAGGCCGCTGTGGATAACTTTTCCTCACAAGCGAACACTCGATGTCCCTCTGTATGGCAGAAATGATTCCACCGGTGGCCAGACACACTGCTGTATGACTCCCCTCTCAGCCTGATGCCCCCAGCACAGCCAGAGTGACAGAGTTTGCATTCAAGGCACACGGAATAATTTAACATTCTCACAGTGTGGTTAGACCTCTGGGCCTGGCTTGTGAGGGGGCCAAGTCAGGATGCTGCCAGTCTGCCCACCAGCATGATGGAATCGATTCACACTTGCTGCACAAAGTGGCACACGTTTATAATTGGTGTAACAGCAGGCAAATCATTGTTCCGACGTGTTGTTCTTCCCGCAGGATATGTTAGATGAAGGAAAAGCCTTCTCTGCAGTGCTGCTCCATGTAGGGAGGAGGGTGGATGGCGGGGGTCATCCGACCTTGGCGTTGATGGACACCCTCGCTCAACATCCTTTTGAGAAAGTGCAAAAGAAAGTGTTGTTGCTGAAGGCAGCTCTGCCGCTGTTGGCCTTGGCCGGCAAACTGCTGATCGTTTCAGTCCAGCAGTTTGTCTCAGAGCTGACCGGGATGTGCCTGCAAGCTTAGCCTTCTTTAGTGCCTGCTGTGATGAGTTCCTCTCATCTCTGCGTGTCAACAGAGCTGGTGGTGCTCAACTAATCTCAATTATCTTCTTAAGAGGAATGTAAATTAGCTTCTGTCTGTCCAGTGTGTAACATTTCGGGGGATCTATTAGCAGAAATGGAATATAATATTCAGAACCATGTTTTCATTAATCACATGAAACTAAGAATCATTGTGTTTACATAGGGAGCGGGTCCTCTTCACAGAGTCCGCCATGTTGCTCCGCCATGTTTCTACAGTAGCCCAGAACGGACAAACCAAACACTGGCTCTAGAGAGAGCCTTTTTACGTTATCTGAAGGCCACCGAACGTTCTCTGACACGCTTGTGAAACTGCAGTAACGTGAATGCAAAACCGTCCTTCCATTGCTCCTAAAGTAGTGTAATTATGGTAAGGAGGGCATCTCGGTGAGGTGAATGGCGTTACCGTGGTTTTGCACTTGGCGGTTCACATAACCGTAGTCTTGGAAAGGGAGGAGTGAGCAGAGGGGTACTCAATTGGTTGCAATCTGCAACCAAGCCGCTAGATGCCGTCAAATCCTACACACTGTACCTTTAAGGCCGGTTTATACCTCTGTGTCGAAGGTATGGCGTAGGGCTCTGCGTTGTACAGCAGCTGCTCCACAGCTGACAGAAAGGCACTGCAACGGGTGGTGAAAACCGCCCAACACATCATCGGTGCCTCGCTCCTTGCCATGGCTGACCTACAACACACCATGGCTGACCTACAACACACCATGGCTGACCTACACCTCCCATCAGGGAGGCGGTACATGAGCCTCAGGTCTCGCACCAGCAGGCTAAGGAGCAGCTTTTTCCACTACACTGCTGAACTCACAGGCCCGGCGCTAGCCCCCACCGTCCCACCCCCCACCACGATCTCTGGAATACAGTCCACACACACACACACACACACACACACACACACACACACACAATCTCTTTCTCTCTCTCTCTCTCTCTCTCTCTCTCTCTCTCTCTCATGGACCTCTACTGCTCTTTGTATTTACTATTATCTGTACAATCCTCTCCTGTATATAACTTATGATTCCACTGTATATACATACTGTATCTACCCTCCTATATTCATCTTATGTATATTCACTTAGTCCCATATGCATATAGTTCTATGTACATAATCTCTCTGTGTTTAGTTGCAATTTAATTACAATCTGTATATATGTATATGCCTATGTACATACACCAATATATCCTCATTTCTATATATTGTCTTATCAGCACTTTACTAGTTTGCACTCTGGTTAGATGCAAAACTGCATTTCGTTGTACTATGTGCAATGACAATAAAGTTGAATCTAATCTAATCTAATCTAATCTAATCTAATTTAATCTAATCGAATCTAATCTAATCTAATCTAATCTAATGGGTACCCTACGCCGTAGCCTGACGTGCACCTCCCTCTCACTGATCATGGCCTGGCTATAGAAACTCAGTGCCTCTCCCACTGGTTGTCGGAGGTCTAGGTGTAAAAGGGTGAATGTCCTCATGGGCCACAGATCCTATTTTACACAGGGCACTGCCACTTCACAGGCCTTGTTAGAGGGGGGCGTCAATTCAGGCCATTTGACCTGTCAGACTCAGAGCAGATTACCTGCTGGGGTACTGAATCTCTTTGGGCTTGTCTGTCTGGATATTCAGGCATCTTGGGAGGGCAGCTGTCCCTATCTCCTATTTACACTGAATTCATTTCAACAAGGCAGCAGTTCCCTTTGTACTTTTTTCAATTCTACTCGTTTTTATACTCTAAATGCTTTGACATCTACTAACTGATAAGACGACACGGAGGCAATGAATAAACTTAAAAGTGCTTTGGATGAAGCAGTCAGCTATGTCTTTTTCTCAGAGCGTTCTGTAATGTTTTGTCACTTCAGTCAAATGCAAAAAGGCATCAGAGGCCCGGGGAGCATTAATAGGATAAGAAGACAGCACTACAGGCTCGGGACATTTGCCTGGAGGTGGGTTTAAGTCCTGTAGAGCAAAGAGGAAAAACTGAACATCACATCAGACATCACATAGAGCCACAGCTCCAGCACTACTTAAAGTTAACATCGTACCATCACAGACAAGTTTGTGTCTTTAGCTATTGTAGATAATTACAGTGACACACAATAAATCATTTCCTGATGAATATTTTTTCAATCACTGACATCTTTGTATTGATTCCAGCTACTTTTAGGAAAATACACTGTAATTAAAAATATGATATTCAGGAAATGAAATAAGGTGATGATAGAGATATGTGATGTATATTGATGCTTCTTGGCACATTTTTGTTATATTTGAGTTTTTCTCACTTGAAAAGAGAACTGTGCTGCTAAATCAATACATTAAACAAACTGTTCATTTGTATTTACACAATAGCTCATAGGATTTTGCAGTTAGTGGCTACGGATAAGTAACATACACAATTTACTGTATTAGAATCTGGTAAAAATATTATACCTCTTTTGCTTTAAAATGCAGTGACTATGCTAATTTCCTTGTAAAACTAATACCAGTATTTAGTGCTCATCATCTGCAGTATTTGGATCTAATGGAGCCCTCAGACCAAACTTAAAACACCAAAACAAAAGTGGTTTGAACTTTCATATCTTTCCCCCAAAGTTAATTTATCTAAAATGCCATTTCCCAAATTTCACTTTGCTGTCCTCCTATGTATCATTTTCTATTATCACTCCTCCACACAACTGCACACGACCTGAAAAACTGAAGTTGGGCAGTTTACTGGTTCACTACTCCCTTGTACAAACTGTAATAGAGACTGAATAGTTCACTCCATAGTAAGCGGTAAAACTGAAATTTGGGACACTTATGAAACATCAGAATCTCTAAGGTGAGACACGCATGGTCACACAATGGTCATTTTCTATAAAATGTGACACACTTTATTAGCAGTAAGTAGTGTACATGCTACGAGAACTACTTTTTTTGCGCTCTGCTGTAGGAATTTTTGAGTGCAGGAAACTGGGAGTGATTTCAGACACATGTTCACAGATGAGTGAACTGTCTGAATGAAAAGTGAAAACCTCTAGACCCAGCGGTGCAGGAAGAAGGCAAATAGGATCATCAAAGAACCCAATCACCGCAGCCACAAACTCCTGCTGCCGTCTGGCAGACGGTACCGCACCATCAGGCTCAGAGACAGCTGCATCCCACAGGCCATAAGACTGCTCAACTCTTGAGCTCTTGAACTCATCACTTGACACTTTACTCACACCACTCCGGTACACTTTACCTTTATACTATATCTACTACCTGTTTATAGCTGCACACACCGCAGTTTACATCTATATTCACATCTACAGTTTATTCATTGTACCACAGTATTAGATTTTATATTATATTATTCTAAATATTAGGTTGAGGCTATATCAGGCTATTTAGTATGCTAAAACAGTATGTGAGATTTTTTAGTATGTCCAAAACCTTAGTATGAAACCCATAGTTTGTGAATAGCATACTATTTCTGGTGAAATATTACAGTGTGCTAACGCTGGACACTACGGCGGCATAAATATCCCACAATGCAATGATGTTACAAGGTGGTCGGGCACACACTGATTACATTACTTTATTTATTTATAGAAATAAAACTAATTTTGTTCATTTAGGCGTGTCAGTGGTGGGTTAAAAAATACATAGCCGGACGATGGACTCTACAAACTGAAAGTGAAAGTGTCTGCTCCGTACGGAGTATCAGCTCAGAGTAGCAGGAGTCAGATTTCACACACACAGGACGAGAGAGAGTTGACAGACAAGATGATGGCGGAGGATTTGGTGTCAAAGCGAAAAAGCAAAAGCGCCTATTTGGCAATATTTCAGATTTAAACCCAATGCTATAAGGGAACCATAATGTTAATGAGGTAATCGCGGTCGGAGGACGGAGCGGTCACAGGTGGAAACCTGCGGCCTCGCAGCAAAAGCTGGACCAGAGAGGCCGATGATAAAGATCAAAGTAAGCGCTCTACATATATTGAGCACCGTCTTTTCTTGTAAAACATCCAGTGTAATCGGTCACATCTGTGTTGTCACAAGTTCATTAACTGGTGGGAAAATTTCCTCACCGTGACATTCCTGATGACAACATTCATAACAGACGTCGACAGACAGCTTCAATTTAACTGTAAGTATAAGATTTCACTTTGCTAGGTGTAATATATATTTCAAATTACTTAAGATTTTAATTCTCACAAACCGTCGTTTTGGTCACATGAGGTTGGCACGGGTTACAAGTTAAGTTAAACGATAGTACACATATTGGGTATGTAGTGCATAGTATGCGATTTCAGACAAAGCCCCTGTATTTTATTCCTATAGTTCGACCTCTACACTGTTCTAGGTTTTATGTCTTGAATTCTCATTTTTACTTGCAAGTTTGTCTTTTATATATTTTGTAGTAGTACTGCTGGAGGGAGCCCGAGAACAAGAAACTTGAAATGTAATTGCAGTGCATTTGACCAACAAAGACTTGAAACTTGAACTTGAAACAATATTCAACCAATCCATCAAGTGGCCAAAACAGGTACCAAGGTACCAATACCCTTTAACACCACCAAACCCAATTCTAAGTTGTACAAACACTGTGTTTTCTTAGGAAGGTGCTTCAGTGAAGAGATTGTAAAGTGAAAAACAACCCCACTAAAGTTTAAGTTATAAGAATGAGAGTGGAAGTAAGAGTCAGAGAAAGAGAAAAAATAAGCTGTGTGGGGCCAAAGAAAGCGAGAGGGAAAGAAACAGAGGAGGTAAAATGAGAGGAGGCAGTGATGCGGAGCCGCCTGGAGCAACAGTCAGGTTTTAGAAGTTGAAAGAAGACCCTGCAGTTTCCAGGAAAAACATTCCAGTGTCAGACACTAATGGGCTCTTCTGTCTGAAACTGTTGTATTTGCTTATTTAAAAAAAAGAACACATTTACCCTCCTTAAAGTGGAGTTATCTCTCGGGTCCCATATGGAGCACTTCAAAGATTGCCCATTTTAGCAATTTAATACCAAAAAAAGGAGCATTAAAGGATTCTACAATAGAACGCCAACGCCTGGCCCACCACCGTGCTATCCTCCGTATCACTGCTTTTCATTGCTCAGTGTGTTATCTTATAGAAAAGTTTCTTTTATCAAGTCTTTTTGAAAAGCTAACAACATGATAATGTTTTTTTTTTTCCTGTCCACAGGTATCTGTACTGGCTGGAAAAACACCTGAACACCTCATTATTGAAACCAAAATAAACAACAACTCTATTATTTTGATAGCAACCAACAACTTCAGCTCCTATAAGGCTTTGGAAGTGCTTCTGTGTCTAATACTTAATATTCAGTTCCTGTCACGTCTCAAGTTTCACCCATAACACCTCGCTTACAAGGCCGAGCAGCGAAAGCAGAATGTCAGCATCATAAAAGTCGGTGTCCAGACTGGAGCTGTTCAATACTGCTGGGCACTCTGACACAGCTCACAGCCAAATACAAAATCATGTACCTAAATCAATCTGCATAAGAGGTTAAAAGAAGGTGACTTAAAAAACGCATTTGAAACATGTAGGCATGAAACATGATGTAGACGAGGTTCAAGACTCCAGTGATTTAGCATTACACTTCCAATAAGGCCCTGTTCAGACCTGGTATTAACATGCGTCCTCAGTGATCGGATCACAAGTGGACAGCTCTAAGTACAGGTGTGAACGCACTCAAGAGGCATTGAGGACGAATTGAGATCGGATCTTTCAGACCACATTCAGATGTGGTCTGGGCCACATAGGGCCACATTCTTTTAGCAGTGTGTACGCGAATGTGTCCTGGGCCACATTAAGGACCGCTTACTCATCTGATGTCCCGCTGGGATCCGCGGGATCACTGCGCTCCTCAAGTGAACAGACAGAGGAGAGCTCGTCTGCCTCGCAGCATGGAAACGGCCTCTGTGCTCTACTGTATTCTGTCAGTACATCTGTATTTTATTAAAATATACCTTATCTAGAGGCTACATGTGTACAGACTATCAGACTGGAAACAGGAAGTGCCTTATTATCATACTGTGAGAGATGTGTCAGTGTTTTTGTTCCGCTGCTTTGCGCGGAGCTGACACTCGCCCGCCCGCTTGCTCTCTCTCCTCCCTGCCTTCTGGAGCTCTGTACTCCACTGTTGTCTGGCATAGGCAGCGGTGCCAGCGGCAGGGAGGTCACCGGGGACTGCCGGTCCAACAACCTTATATTTTAATGTTATAAAAATGTTAATAAAATGCACCCGAATTCATGATATTACTTCTGACATTCCTGTAGTATTACATCACAACGTCTGCTGTATTAGCCGTGTGTTTACTGCGTGTTTATTTGCATATAGAGCGGGGAAGTGAGATCAGATCACAAATGGCCACTCAAGACGCATGTGGAGACGCATTCTAATGCCAGGTGTGAACAGACGTACTTAAAGCTGTCCACTTGTGATCCGATCACTGAGGACGCATTTTAATACCAGGTCTCAACAAGTCACAATAGGTCCAATAAGAGATATATTTGAAAAAGAAAAAGCCAAAATTGAAGCAGCAGAGGCCACAACATCCTGACTTTAATTCCCTAATATGGGAAAAGCTTCTACGCAACCGGAAGCAAATGTTTTTTCCGCTCGCATAGAATGGAAGAGAACGGGAGGCTAATGTTAATTTTGCACATGTGTGACCGTGCCTTAATGCACCTCAATGGTAATAACAATAATGTTATCACCAGGGATTATTTTATAAACTTTGTAAAACTCACTCGCAATAGAAAATTTCCCTGATAATACTACATTGTGAACAGCAAATCCGTGTTGAAATCGACAGCCGATGGACACAGTCCTGCTTGGCTAAATAACAGAGCTAACAGCTAACGTAAGGAGGTTGCATTGAGTTACAGTTCAGTAAATATGAGTATTGGGCGAAGGCACATTATAAGGTCATCATGATGTGTTCAAATGTAATCTTGTAAAAGTTAGTTTTTGGCGAGAAGCTTGAGGAGGTTCATCAGGGATTAGTAATACATTTGTAAAAACCAGTATGCAAACGGTAACAAAGGAATGTATGTTGAAGTACGTTGTTTTTTATCGTGATATCGAGAATTGTGGAATTTCACTGGTATTGGTATCGACTACTACATTTCTGGTATCGTGACATCCCTACTCTCAAGATGACTAAACTGAACATAAAATGCATAGAGTGCCCCTTTACAGAATGTTTTACTGCCAATATCTTATAAGTACGTGGTACAAATCTCACAGGCTGTCACATTAACAAGGGAATAAAAACTGTGCTTCGTAATCACTGTTGAGTAATAAAAGCAAGATGCCCGGCGGAACACCCTTTGTGGCTTGGCTGCTTGTTGGAGATCACACTATCTCACAGTAAAGGGAGTAGTATTTCCATGAAGAGGACAAGAGCATTTCTATTACAGTTAGGTTAACAAGTAGATCAAGTGAAGAGCACCGGTAAGAGCTTGTCTGTATAATCCAGTATTGATATTCCATTTGCTTAAAAAGGAACAAAAAGTACAGCTCATGTTCACTCAGGAACACTCTGATCATTAATACCATTATTGTGAAAAGCTTGTAAATTAGTCAATGACCCTCCCAAGGACAACCATTAGAGCTCAGCATGCATATAATTAGAATATATAATACATAATGTTATGTGAAAGGACTACAGAAATATCAAATAGCCAGCATGTCGACTAATGAGAGTCCAGCCAGGAGGTGGAGGTGCTGATGGAGAACGACCACTCGACAGCATGGTGTGACAGGCGGCCACTGCAGGGATTAATGAGGGGCTGACAACTTTAATGGACTGCCAAAGGCTGAAGTGACTAACATGGTAGGTGTTCGTTTGGTTTAGCTGACAATCATTTCATGACTTATTGTGAGTAACCCTTTATTATGTTTTCAGTTTGGTTTGTTGGTTTGATTGTCAACAGGATTATGGAAAAAGTACTGGCCTGATTTTCATGAAACTTGGTGGAAGGGTGTAGACAAGAAAGAACCCATTACATTTTGGAGGGGATCCGAATCACGGGGCAGTTACACACAGTATTTTTCACTTATGAAATGGCCATAGTGGAGGTTTGCACTCTCTGAGTGCCCTTCCAGTTTTAGAAAAGTGTCACTTGTCTCTATTGAAATTGTAACTGTTGTTACGGAGTTGCTGTTGTGACTGAGGTTTTCTCAGCATCATTCTTTACAAACTCACAATCTCTGATAGAGTAACCCTGAACTGACTGAGCTCCAAAACCTGACCCCGACACCTAATGCAGTGTGTACGCATGCACACATTTAGATGAGGTGACTTACTTGAATAAATGGGAACAGGAGGCCCACAGCAAAGTTGGACAGCCAGTTAACTGTGCCAGCGATCATGAAGGCGGCAGGTCGGTAGGACTGTTCAAACAGCTCTCCGGTCAGGACGAAGGGGATGCCACCTGACAGAGAAGGGAGAGGACCTTTAGTTACAACAAACCACTGACAGCAAATAACAGAAACAAACAGCTTCGCTCTGAGGATTCAGTCATTCCCCCCTTTGGAGGAAGAAATATTTTCACCCCACACCACCATATACCATCCTCCTGTTCAGTTCCGATAATCACATAATCCTGTTTTTCAGGGAAAACTCAGATAAAGCTCATATTACCGTTTCACGGTCACTACGAAGATACAATCAGCAATTTCTTTGACTGACCTGAAGTCTTGGGTATATATGAGTTTGACTTGTAAAATGAAAATAAACACTTTTCAAACTTTCTTTGACTGTTAGAATACATCTGTTGTTCAGTCCAGAAAAAAAACAAAAACGTAATACACAAAAATTGCTCGTACAAAATGACTTTAAGATGCCACAAGCCTGAGATTAAAAAGCTCTGCTGATAATTTCGTAGCGTAAAAATTATCATTTGTAAAAGATAATAAAACAATTCAGTTTGTAAAGCCATGAGCTACGTTACTGTGTTTTAAGGGGAGACACTACAGGTGAATAGGGTAAAGATACTAACTAATAGATTTCACCATGAAACTTCCCCAGTTGATTACTTACTTTTGAAATTGTATGTTTAAATATGCAAATGAGGCATTATCTTATTAAATATGGGCTAATTTGCATATGTTTCCAGAACAGAAACCTGAACATTGGATAAAGCCAGGTTCAAAATTCTTGTTTCATTTTGTTGACATATTAGAGTCAGAGGTTTTTACCGAGGGAATTATGGATACCTCTTTTGATCACTCCATTAATCCAAAAATACAGTCAACAGTGATGATGATGTTCTATAAATCAGGCTATGAATGATATATGAACAAACCCCTCTGTATAAAGGTTCAGAATATAGATAGCAATGACATTGGAAAAGTTTGGTGTATGTAAGTGATACTGAAGTGGAGATTTCTGGCCGCCATGAAACTTCTCCAGTTGATTACTTAAATTAAGACAATGATTTTTTTTTTACAAGTTTTATGAAGCAAAAAAACAAAAACAAAACAGCAAATGAGGCATAATCTAATGCTTACTTTTGGTGAATTTAGGAGAAAGTTAAACGCAAATAGAAAAAGTAGTAAAATAAACACTTAAATGTGTATTTTGGATGTTTTCTTTCCAGTAGTCCGAAAGAAGACAAAGCAAAATAGCCCAAACTCTCAAAATTGACCTGCGCATGAAAAACAATGTTTTTGCCTGTGTCGTGACATACAACAATCAAAGTTTAAACATGTTTAATATAGTTGTTGAAAGTCAGAAATTCCTCCAGCCTCTCCCCGAGTACAATGTGCAACCAACATTTCCAAACCTCCGAGAGCAGATGTTGACATTTGGATGTTTTGGTGGGCGATGACATCAAACTAGGAGGCTGAAATCGGAAAAACCTGGCCCACTGAGTCCAAATGTAAAAGGTAGTAATTCATCCTGACAGATTATTGCAAACTCAGTGGAGAGCACTGGGGAGCAATTCAAAACACATAGTCTCAATTTAGGAGTAAGGTTAGAGGAAAAATGCTGCTGCTGCAGAGTTAGTCTCATTAAGCTGTGGTGGATATATTTTCATCATCCCCCTAAATTTGTATTTGGAAGTTTACTTTTGACAGTAACTTTATTTTTTTTCTCAACACAAACCAAAGAGTCTACTAGATAATTAAATTTTAACATTGAACAAGTTATTGTGTTTGAGTTCGGTATGTCGAATGGAACTGAATTCAACAGTAGACACATCAACGTTCACTTCAGAGACGTGAGAAAGGAGTATACTATATTGAAGGTCCAAAGTGATCCGGTATCCAAAATGACTGATACACGCTCTACAAGTTCTATAACGGTCAAACTACAACTGTGCAGGTGAAACAAACGTTTAAAGATATATTTTTCCAAAATGTCCTTTGTATCTCAACACAGTTCACAGTTGAGTCTAAAAGCAACAGCATCATTTTCAATCAATCAGATTTTTTTCCCGAACAAATTGTTCAACAAATAATTTGTTGTAATGATTCAATCAGGAGAGCTTCCTGCCTCACGGAATTGTTTATATGCTCAATCAGCTAACAATGTCCATTAAAATTAACTTTTACAGCAGGAACTGAGAGCTCAATTGCTGCTGTCGATCGATTCCAATTCTTTTCCTGGCAGTTTTTGATGAAAACAGCATAAGCAGCAGCAGGTCATTAATTTTAGTCCCAAAAATACTCATTATCTTTCAATTTAACATACTGTTCATGACATCTGTTTAATGTTGAAATTATATATTTTCTTCAGTCGGTAAAAAATGATACAAACCAAGATGAACGTGTAAGAGAGGTCCGGGCTGCTATAGTGACTTGTGCGGGGCGTGCTTACAGTATTTTGTGCAACAAAACACAATTACGGCTCTATGTTTGTCGTGAAGTTTTTGCTTGTGACTGATAACATTTGAAAGTTTGAATTCACACACAAACAGTAATGTTTTAGAAACTGCACAAGCAACAAGATAAAAGTGATGGAAGAGAGACGTGAACGAAAGCAAACATTATTATTCACAGCAGACACACTCGATAATATTATAAGTTATGTCTTATCTGGACCACGTTGTTATCTGGCTTTGAATAAGCTGCAGGCTGACAGAATATTGGTATATGGGTATAGACAGTGTTTATTGTAGGGCAAAGCATGCTGCGAAATAGTGTATAATATATAAGCATTTTCAAGCCCATTGTTCCTTGCTGAGCTGAGTTATATTGCTGCCTGTTTGAGTACATTAACCTCATTGTTAATGGTACAAATGACTTAAGACATTAATTAATTCTGTAACACTATGTACTGTACATGTGGCTTCAGGCATCTGAAAAATGCACAAAAACATCAACTGAGGTTATAGAATTGAGCGCCGTGTACTTCTAAATCTGAGGATGTTGCATTTTATCCACACAGCAGGTTATTTGTTGTCACATAATTGCCTCCGAGAAGCCGGTTAATGAGCTATACAGGCCACAGAAGCCCTTTCATTTAGAGCTGAATAAAGGGAGGTATGGTTCACATTAGCCCTCAGCATCCTCTTAGATTTAATTGCTAGCGATAATAAACCATCTCATTATTTGAATAAGATGCCTCGCTGTTTAGCAAATGTGACCAGCTGATTACAAGTGACTGTATGTGTGTTCATGCGTGCACAGAGTTGACCAGATTGCACACTTCAATCATGTGCATATTAAAGACCTATTATAGAAGATACAATAAATTAAATTAATGGTCACTAACATGAAGTGCAGATGCTGCCGGGTCCTCCTGATAGTACGGTACATCCACACTGAGAAGGATAAATGTGGAAACATGTTTTGTCCACACTAGCGTTTTTAGGTAATTACTGAAAAGTCTTCCACAGTAAAACCTTTTTCTTTTCCCACTTTTTTTCTTTTAGCAAACCCCAGAATTTTGCATTGTAGGACAGACAATTTCTCCGATCACCGAGAATGTTAGAGGTGATAGAAATGTCTCCTCTTAACTTATTAGCTGCATAAATCTGGAGCAAAGTTTAAATACTAAGTGCAGTCGTTGACACACAGTACTGCTCTAATGGTCAATTTTCTACATTGAGTGCACCAATTATACAGTAATACATGCTCTACTGACTACAAATCTGCACGTCAAGTGGGATCACAAAGTGCGTGGGCACTCTCTGTGACATGTTAGTAGCTACATCATGCTTCTCTTGACTATTACGAATCCCTCTAACAAAGGAAATGCAACTTTCATCACATGTGATTCATTTCTAAAGACGAGAGCAGGACAAGCGAGCAGCAGGAAACATTATAGGAAGATCATTTTTCTGGATGCAACCACGACAAAACTGATCTAATTTCTGCCAGGAGGACAAATCCGCTTCACACATGATGCAGGGAGGGTGGGCCGGCCAGCCAACATGGGCATTTTGTGTATGTGTGTGTGTGTGTTCGGTTTAGATCTGTTCCGAGATAATCCGCTCAGTACAAAATAGTGTTTTCCAGGGACTTGTGCACCTAATAATGTGTGAAGCCTGTGTGTGCGAGAGGGAGACGGCAGAGTGAAGAGAAAAAGGTCAGGTGAAAAAATAAACTGATTGGGATAAACACAGAGAAATCAGGCCTCTGCTAGCATTGGAAATCTATGTCAGCCACATATTCGTCATATTTCCACACAGTTCTGATCCATAATGTTGTGTTAGGGGTATTTCCAGCCTTAAAACTGAGTGCACTTGTTGCCATAGCATGTTCCATGTCAAGCCAAATGTATCTGGCTGGGGTGAGCCCAGGGACAGTAAACTAATTAGACCATGTATGTTATTTGGCCGGCATATGTCTTTAGAGGGCCTCAGAGGAAACAGCATGTGTTGAATCATGAAAGTACGCAGGTTTGCCTGCAGCCAAACACCACAGCAGAACACTGATGTACATTCAAGCAGAAAGTGAATGGCTAATTTAATGAAAAGCCTCCTTTTTTACAACAACTCCCTATTAAACCAATAATAACCACTACTTTTTAGTAGGAATAAAGTATTCCAGGATGACATAATTTTGTAGGCCAACCAGGAAGTCAGCATCGCCCTGGTTCCCTCGACAAAAAGCCAATAGGATTTTCCCATTGGGTTTTGGATTATTGTAGAAAATAAGCTCTGTGGCAAACAAACGTTCATGGTACTTACACGTTTTGTTACTTAAAATAATCTCCACAAATGAACACCGCTTTTATGAATTTTGAAGTGTAAATGCAATCGCCAGAATTAAAAGGCTAACGTTAAGCTATAAACGAACTACACCACGATCACATGAATGTGAGTTTAAACACCGAGGCTGTAAAGGCAGATGAGTCAGCGTGATGGCGTTTAGTAGTCTCATGTAGCCACTTGTTAGCAACCGCCTTTTTTAAGACACATAAAAGCTTCAAAATTCACAAGTGGGATATTTATTGAGGTATTTTATGTCGTAGAACAAAACGTTAAAATATCTTAAGCTTGTGTTAATCACAGACCTTATTTCAGACATCTAATTAAAAACCCATTCAAAAAGCCCATTGACTTCCAGACGAGGGAACCGGAAGTGCAAAAATTCGAACTCATTTCCAGGTTTTAGGACTCATTCCTGTAGCACTCTATCACGAAGGCCTATTGGAGATTTGCCTATATACTGTAAGAGACCACTTGTTCTACAAACCATGCATCTTAAACAAATGATATTGTGTTTCTACTTTATGGCCTGTTCGTAGATTAATTTCTTCCAAAGCCCACATGCATAAAAACACTGAGAAATGTTTGTATATTGTATTTTTTTCCTGCTGGAGGGATTCACATCAAAGTCAACCTGGCTAATGTATCATCTATTAAAACAGCTGGAGACTTTCAGATTAGAATCTGTTCACGCTGCATGTGCAACACAGAGCAGGTGGGCAATGCATGCATCAATTCCCACAATCCGAAACAACACATTCAAGTTCATGACGGCTCAAACATACAAATGGTGCTTTGCTGATACAAAGTTTTGACATCAATTTCACAACAAGACTCAATCAAAACCGTGTATATGGCAGCTGTGTATGTTCAGTCTGTGACTATGTGGCTAAATTGTTACACAAATAGTGGTCATGTATACGGATATGTGTTGCTCGGAGCGCTCTGCAGCTGATGAAATTATCATCATCAGTTGTAGAAATCAAAGATAACATCAAATTGAATAAAAAAAAAATGGCAGAAGAGAGCGTCGGTAGTTTTCGATTATATTTTCTAATACTGTGCATATATCACCAAGTACGATTTTAGGTTTCAAGTAGTTTTTGTGAATAAACTCGCTGCAGTAAACAGACTCTGCAGGGCACACTGGAGACACCGCGTTGACTGCCACACACTCTGCCTTCTCCAGTCACCTGCCGGCGCAACTCTACGCCTCTGGAAACTCCCTAAAAACCTTTAAACCAACCGTTGTCGATACAAAATAAAGACAGATTTAGGGAAGAGAGGCGATCACTCGCGTAGGCGAGTGGAACCACTGACACGCCCCCCTGAAAACGTAAACAAAGGACTGTTCCCGCCTTTTCATTTTAAAAGAGCACTCAGCTGACCAATTCTGTAACTTCATCACTCAGTCAGTCACTCAATGACAGACTTTTGCGTTTGTAGGGCTGGCCCTCTAAATAAAGAGGACTAGATCTGGATTAAAGGACAACTAAACAGATAGTCATTGGTGGTGACAGATTTAACAGTTCAACTAGAGAAGATCTAAATAACATCAGCAACCCCGAATGACATAATAACACAAAGTTGATCAGACAGAAATTATTCTTTTAGGTTTGGGTTTGTGACAAGAGCTTGTGCGCTGCCTTCTGTTTCAGCTTGACCTCTTGAGACATCACATTTCCGGGGGGTCGGCCACACTCGACCAGTGCCAGAGCCTTGATCTGTTGTGCCTCAGGCAGAGAGCCACAGATGACAGGACAGCGGTGAGAAGGCAGCACCAGGGGACACTGCTTTTTTCAGACGCAATTGGTTCTGACAGGGGCTTTAACTAGCTCATCTGTATAGTTTATCAGTGTACCAGCAATCCTATTACATGGCTGAGAGAAGGTTAGAATTAAAAAAAAAATGTTTTAATACCCTACAATTATAAATACAGAAATATAAATGATTCGATTTTCATTTTCTGGCACATTTTCCTAACAGCAATGAATGGTTGATATTTGTTTGACTCAATCTAAGAGGATTTTGTACGTAGTAGCACTACTTTTGCCCTTGTAGTGATTCATGTGGCTTGCTCCACTGCTCACAGATGTATGCTTGTGATATTATCCGACAACACGCTATAAATAAAGACTAATTATATAATGGGATAATAATGTCACACTAGCAGAATACTGCCCTCCCACACATGCACATGAAACACCCATGACACATATACAGCGGCATGAGCAGAGTGACAAACACTTGGACATTCATGCAGAAAATACATACAGTCGAACTGCAGCACGATGCATGAGTTTATTGGATTTTAAATTAAAAGCTTCACATTCTTTAAAATAATCAGAAATATCAGCAAACAAAAAACAGCATTTCAATGTAATATTTAGTAGGGCTGTCAATGCAAATTGGTTTTAATGCCACTAATATCTTTAATGCATTAACGCAACTTGCGGCTTTTAGGTTGCAGCGAGGTCAGTTTTAAAGCTAAAGTGAAGATACTGGCATCATATGAAACTAGAAAACCTAAAAAAAACATTGGTACCAACCATGTCATACTAGCTTGTCAAGAAGGAGGCTAAGTAATGCTCCAAACTTAGGCTAAATTTTGGCGAGGAAAAACTGTCATGGCCAATTTCAAAGGGACCTCCGACCTCAAGATATGTGAATGTAAATGGGTTCTATTGGTACCCACGAGTCTCCCCTTTACAGACATGCCCACTTTATGATAATCACATGCAGTTTGGGGCAAGTCATAGTCAAGTCAGCACAATGACAGCTGTTGTTGCCTGTTGGGCTGCAGTTTACCATGTTATGATTTGAGCATATTTTTTTTAATGCTAAATGCAGTACCTGTGAGGGTTTCTGGACAATATTTGTCATTTGTTTGTGTTGTTAACTGTCCAATTATAAATATATACATACATTTGCATAAAACAAGCATATTTGCCCACTCCCATGTTGATAAGAGTATTAAATACTTGACAAATCTCCCTTTAAGGTACATTTTGAACAGATAAAAATGTGTGATTAATCACGATTAACTATGGACAATCATGCGATTAATCACGATTAAATATTTAAATCGATTCACAGCCCTTATATTTAGACATAACCGCAGGATCAGAAATGGCTTAAGCAGTGTGTGCTGCACCAGTATTTAACTTGCTATGCTGCTGAGGATTATATGAAGGGTCTTTAAGTTTTCACAGGTGCAAAATAAAGTAAACTAAGTTTTTTTTCTCTGTAAATTGCAAAATCTAGCAAATAAAGGGAACTTTTCACTCAGAGAGGAATCAACACATCAACCAATGCACAGTACAACTAAAGAAGAAGAGCAGGTGTAATAATGAGCTATGCGATGAGTCATACCTATTAGTAGGTGATGAGTCATACTATTTAAGAGGAGTTGTAGAGTAAAAAAACACACTGACAATGTAGGTCAACAGTTATCAGTGTATTTATGTCACAGGTACGATGCTACCTTTAATGCACCGACCGCCGGCAGCAATCGAAATACAACCAGAGGGAAACAGACACTTTTTTTTATTTTGATGTGACAAAGTGTGATAAGCAGAACATGGTGTTAACTGTTACACACTGACAATGATAAGAGTGGGGTACATAACATTTAATAAACTGTGTTGACAGGCCCGGTTTGATAGCAAAATATTAGGGTGTCGCTGCTCTCATTTCAGCAGATAAATAATGTCATTACAACAGAGTCATAAATCATCCTCAGACAAATAGATATAGTTATAGCAAAGCTGCAGCTGAATCTGGAGCTATTTATGAAGACTGGTGGATAAATCAAGTGTTTGCTTTAGAGAAACTCGGATTTTATACAGTGTCAGCTTGTGGTTATAGTAAATGCAAGCTTATTATCCATGATGTTTTGTGAAATTTGGGTAGGGATGAGTAGGCTTCCATGTGTCCTGATTTTTGATTGAAGTCCAACATCAAAAGGACATTTCAGTTCTCCTAATCCTACCCTGAGGACTGAGGAGTAAAGAGGATTCCTAAGTGGAAGTCTTTCATTGGACAGACGCACCCTTTTATTGGAAATCTATGACTAATTGGATACTGGAGCTGATATGATTGATGTAGAAAGCTATCATGGAAACGCCATCACCAGGGCACCAGCCTGATCTCCTAAAAATTACGTTCCCATCATTAACTCCCAGACCAGACAACGTTGTGGTAGCGACCTGTCAATCACAAGGTAGCCACGCCCTAAAGTATACCCTGCTTTATGGTTTATTTGTCTCTAAATGGGACCATAATTTACAAAATGAACATCATGCTGTATAGAAAAAGACTTGAAAATAGTGATTGCGACCATAAACTCAAGTTTACAATGTTTACTGAGGTAATAAATCAACTGAGAAGTAGGCTCATTTTCTCATAGACTTCTATACAATCAAACTTCTTTTTGAAACCAGAGGAGTCGCCACCTGCTGGCTGTTAGAAAGAATGCAAGTTTAGGGCACTTCTGCATTGGCTTCACTTTTCAGACCCCGGAGTTGCCCACTGGTTCCCATACAACAAAACTGAATTGTCAATTACGTTTCGAGGGAAATTGGTCCATCAAGCATTTGAGGTCAAGGATGCAGTTATTAAGTGTATTAATTTGATAAATATCATTGTGGTTAAAAGAGAGGTACAATTGAGTGTCATCTGCGTAGAAATGGTAGCTCACATTATGCCTTCGGATGATATGCCCCAGGGGTAATATGTAGAGAGAGAACAAGAGTGGTCCAAGCAGGTCATCTTCACAGAGGATGACTGTGAGGTGCCAATGGCTACACTAAAAGATCTATCTTGTATATAGGAATAAATCCACTTTAAAACTGAACCAGAGATGCCAACCAAATGCTTGACACGTTCCAATAAACTAGAACGGTCAACGGTATCAAATGCGGCACTTATATCGAACAAAACTAAAACTGAAAGAGTCTGCTTCTTTTAAAAAAGCAATCAATTGTTCAGAGACAACTTTTTCCAGAACCTTAGAGAGAAAGGGCAGTTGGGTAATTGGTCTGACATTATCCAGGGATTATGGGTTTAAAGAGTTTTTTTTTTTTTTTAGAAAAGGTTGAGCAATTGCATTCTTAAAATAAGCAGGGACAGAACCAGTCAATAATGACACGCTAATTATGGAGAGAATATAGGAGCTGACCGATCCATATGCTTTCTTTAGAAACCTCAGAGGCAGGATGTCGAGAGCACCACAAAGAGGGCTTCATTTTATTAATCACCTCAGTGATTAAGTCAATAGATATTGTGTCAAAGGACTCAAAGAAGGCAGTAGTTTTAAAAAAAATTGTGTCCTCTGCAGGAGGGGAATGTATTTTCTGATGCTAGTAACTCGGTTGACAAAGAACGTTAAAATGTATTTCTCAGGGGAGGTACATACTGACTTGGAGGAGCCATGTGACACAGTTAATTACATTGAACAAAACCCTAAAGTTGTGGCGGCCCCTCTTTAGGGGACGTATCCTGTCAGTTAGCCGAGGCAGGAAAGCTTTATGGCGCTTATATGGTGCAATTTTGTCCAGGTTCTGGGTGCAGGTATTATTAAAATTATTTGACTTGAGCCAATGTCAACTGAGGATGACAGGGGAGCGTCTGTGAAGTTGGCCGGAGAGGAGGTTTTAACAATCCGAGAGCATACCGGGTTTGGCTTAAATTATTTTGTACCACAAATGTCTGATTCACTAACATCATGTGAAAGGACAAGATCAAGGACGTGATCCTTGTTGTGAGTAGACCCTGTGACAATTCTACTAAAATTAAAAGCTCAACAATGTTTAAAAACTCTATGGCTAAAAGATTATCAGAACAAATATGTATATGAAAATCTCCCACAATCAGAACTCTATCACAGCTGGGCATTACCAAAGAGAGTTCAGAGACCTGTTCAAGAAAGCCAGATTTAGGGGGTCTACAAATTAAAATGCAGTATTGTGATTCCCTCTGATAGTGAAACACAGTGACTCAAAGGATAAAAAGTCACCCGAGGAGATGAGTGAGCAATTGATGTGTTAACCACTGGACGTATCCCCCTCTACCAGACGACCTGTGGGGTGAGGATTCTATCAGGAGGATAGAGTCACCAACATTAAACATAAAAAAGTCAATTTTGTTAGAGATGATAAAATCCTAGCAAATAAAATATTTATTGGACAGGAGACCTTATATTGAGCAGGCCAAAGTAACGAGAGTGGCCGAAACAGGATTTGCATCGTCCGACATGAGTATTAGAAACATGGCTATTAAAAGCGTAGGGAGCATGAGACCTGCTATTAGCCTACATAAAATAGGTAATTAAAAATGGGTGGTTTTAAAAGCTCCTTAGGTTGCTGAGGTGCCAAAACTGAAAGCACTCTGCCCCTGTGGATGTCAATTAGTGTCGGCACATGTGTGCGGAGGCCCATAGCACAGGCTGGAGTTGGAGAGGCTGGAATAAAACACGTTTGCAGCAAACCTTCGTAATCCTGCTGGGTGGAGTCAAGCGCGTTTAAACATAGAAGAGCGGTCCCAGAACAGATTAAAATTGTTGATAAAACCAAATTGTAAACAGCAGCAATGTGACTAAAGCCAGGTGTGAAGCTGCAAAAGTCTGCCAAAACGACCACAGCCGACAGCGGGGAGTGGGCCAGAGATAAAAACTTCCTTTACACTGAAGTTGTGCTTTAGCAACGAGATTCACGGTGGAGTGCCAGACCCAATATCCAATGAGCATAAAAAAATGTGATAGGGTAGCTCATCCCAGATTTCCAACATTTCATTTGTTTAATTGGTTCACATCACAATAGACATAAGCTTAAGCGTTTTGGCGTTGCCTTCTTCAGGTTTGTTCAGTAGGTGTGGTCGACTGCTAGACTTGTTTCTTGTTTTATCGTTTTTTTTGTTAGCCAAAAGGTTTATTCTTTTCTATTCAACATTCATCTTGGCTCAGTCATGGAGAATGAAAGTCAAATTTGAGCTCATTTAGGTCAATTTCTTTTATAGAATTTAAATAAAAGTTCAACTTTATTATTATCAAACAAATTTTTACACAAAATGGTAACACTGAGAGGAAGATCCCATGACGATACCTTCTTTAACATGATGTACCTGCCCTATCCTGGCAGAGACAAACACTGGTAGTGCCCTCGCAGAGGCTAAACTGCAGCAGTTAAACTTCTCAGCTGCTGGACGACCCAATCCACCCTGTTTTCTCTGAGGTCTGTGACAGAAAACTGCAGGGAGTTAAGCTCACATTCTGCTCTCAACAGAAAAAACACTGGCTAAGGTAAAACACTGCATTTGCTCTCTCAGCTTGGACTATAGATTGCGGACGGAAACCAGAGGTTGTTGTCGTGTTGCCCACGAGAGAGCAGAGCCGTGACGCACATTGGTGGCCCCGATTAGAAACAATATCACATGGCGGTCCATGGAGGCGGAAAACACGATGATTAATCACGCTGGTAGTTTGACTTGTTGCTGGTCATTTGGGCTGTGGGATAAAAAGAGCAGATCCCGTCAGCAACAACCATGATAGTGGAATTAACCGTGGAGGGAGGGAGGAAGGCCAAGGTTTCCCGGGGTTGGATACAGTAAGTCAGAAGGATACTGTGTGGAGGACTTTAATTGAGCACATGTGGAGCCTGCGGTCACAAAGGAATAAATGTACCGCCTCAGAGGTGTCCTCCACTATAAAAGAGTAGGGTCAGAGATGCTCAGTAGCTACTGGGACAAAAATAAAGCTGCACTTTAATTCTTCAATAGTTCAGCTTTTGAACTGTGTGCATTTATAATAGCATTCCTCTTGCTAGTCAGAGTACTGGTGCAGCTAAAATTAATCTGAGGTAGATGTTTCCAAAACCCAAATTGTTTCTGCTCAACGGTCCAGACATTTTTGAGCATATGCTTACTGAGAGCACAAAAAAATTAATTTGAATTGACAAAAACAAATATTTTAAGAATCTCTTGGAGGGCGTTCTTCATTCAAACCCTGAAAGGCAACTAGAGTGTGGACGAGGCCAAATAGCATCACCACATACTGTGTCAGTGTGCTGACTTGACTATGACTTGCCCCAAACTGCATGTGATTATCATAAAGTGGGCATGTCTGTAAAGGGGAGACTTGTGGGTACCCATAGAACCCATTTTCATTCACATATCTTGAGGTCAGAGGTCAAGGGACCCCTTTGAAAATGGCCATGAAAATGACCATGAAAATATTTAGCGTAACTTTGGAGCGTTATTTAGCCTCCTTCTCGACAAGCTAGTATGACATCATTTCTTTAGGTTTTCTAGTTTCATATGATGCCAATCTTCACTCTAGTTTTAAAACTGAGCCCGCTACAACCTTAAAAATCATAAGTTGCGTAGAAATAGTGAAAGAAATTAGCGGCGTTAAAACAAATTTGCGTTAACGTGCTATTATTGCTAACTTTGACAGCCCTATCAAAACATCTGTTTACAAACTCTCACACAACTTATGCAGTATAATCGAAGTCTCACTTATCCAGTAGTATGCTCAGTACTTCCCAAACACATGGGTCTTCACTAAAACCTCACTCATTTAAAACACTTTCGGACTCATTCGGACTCATCCGCACTCGCACAGACGAATAGTGCACCTGCGCAAGCATGAGACTGTTTATGCATAAGTGTTTTAAATAGTATGGTTTTAGCAAAGACGCATGTGTTTGTACTGAGCATACGACTGGATAAATGAGACTTTGATTGTACTGTGCGAGCTGTGGGAGTTTGTAAACGGATGTTTTGATATAGTTATGCTATTGCTAAACGCAGCTTTTCTATTTTTTTTATTCCCTGTTCACCGCGGAGGCATGCAAGAAAAAGAAAATTTTTCTTCAAGATTTCAAGGTAACACGGTGAAGTATTTCTTTAAGATGTTCAATAGGTGAGCATGGTAAGGGGATTACAGTTCTTGACTGTGATGTTGTGAAAAAGCGTATAGTCGATACAAGGGGCCGAGCCCTCAGTCTTTCTTTCCAACAAAAGGAAAACTTGCTCCCGCTGTTGAAGTGGAGCGAGGGATGAATCCACGAGCGAGGACGTCTCAAGTGTACTCTTCCATAGCGAATGTTTCAGGACCCCAAGGAGAATAAATCCTTCCCTGCAGAGGGGAGGCTCCTGGCAGAAGATCAATGTCACGGTCATAAAAAATGTGTGAAGAAAACATTGTTTCCTGCTTTTTAGTAAACACCTCTCAGGGGTCTCTGTACACAAGGGGGAATATTACATAAGTCAGTCTGACAGGAGATATCAGCCTTGGGAAGCACCGCAATATGATTGGGGTGAAACTAGGCGAGGAACGACAACAATCAGTACTCTGCTTCCCGGAAGGCTCCAATTATATATGGGATGCGATCGAACTGGGACAACTGAGAATTACAGGGAATTCTTGAGATTTATGAAGAGGATTTATGTTTTTGTGCTAAATGTTAATGCGGCATAAATCTAACTCACTCATAAATCTAAATGACAAACCACATAC
Source organism: Sebastes umbrosus (assembly GCF_015220745.1). NCBI lineage: Eukaryota > Metazoa > Chordata > Actinopteri > Perciformes > Sebastidae > Sebastes > Sebastes umbrosus. The sequence continues at coordinate 34,324,005 of NC_051269.1, read as the reverse complement.
AGTATGGCAGGACAGGAATATTAAACAGTAGCAACTGCATGTCGGTGTACTATAAAGAAAAGATATATAACAAGACATTAACCTAATGGGGTGATAAACACAAAGATGATTAGAGCCACCAAACACCCAAATACTCACCCACACACATATAAATTTAGGTGTTCAGAGATTAATTCTGCCTCACAAACTCCTTTACGTCTTCCTTCATTTCTTTTTCTCTTTCAATTGAATCTTGATCCAATACTGAGTGCCACGCATCATTAAGTTTCACCTTAGCTTGAGATCAATCTTCTCTCATCACTTCTGTCCCTGAATATATTGCTTTTGGCTTCTAAAAAGCAGCGGATGTCACTATTGTCAGGGCGTGTGCACGTCTCACCTCTGGTATCTCTCATTACCTGCTAACTCTCAGAACAGTGAGTAGTGTGGCTGCCCGACATGTGATTGTTTCCACACTCCCAGGTGAAAGGTGATTCATCTTGTTCAATGGTCTTCTGTCTCATCCTCTATGGCCTGTCTGTCAGCACTTTGTAACCCCCTCTCTATCTTCCTTCCACCTATATGGTCTTTTCTGTTCCCAGGAGAATTGAGTGAATACACCGTCCAGCTGTATATGATGTGACCACAGGGTCCGCTCCACCATGCTGTGAATACAATGACTGAAAACAAGTCCATATAGCTCTCAAGCAAGAATTCACTCGTGCAAAAGGGGAAACTCTAATTTGTGTCACAATTGATGGATTTATCCTGCCTTTTTGCTTCTAAATGCAAACCAAAGCACAAAATTGTACTAAAAACAGTTACAGTTAAACTTAATTTATGTTTACACCTAGGGATGCACTGATACCGTTACCAGTATCGGGTCAGAGACTGTGCTTGTGTACTCATACATCCGATACAACCGCATCCAATACCACTTTACGGCTCTGTGACATTAACCGACAAGATTAGTGTGTTGCATGCAGGACTGCTGTGATTGAAGTGCCTTACAAGCCGCCCAGCTGCAACGATAAAGCGATGCACTAACAGGCTAAATCCATCATTTCCCGCCAGCTGCAGTGCCTGCACAAAACAGGCAACTGAGTCCGGGAGAGTTAGCAGCAGCAATGTTGCTTGCATTGTTGTGGACACATGCAGCCACTTTAGTCTCCACTGCATCAATTAGTTTAGCTGCGAGGATGTCAGCTGTGTGTCTGCCTGGCGTACTCTGTCAGGGTTTCCTCCAGTGTATTGCAAGCCCGGCGTAACGTTAGCGAGTGTCCGGTTGAGAGAGACAGAGCGTGTGTGTGATGGTTAATATGAAGTTATCAGTAACGTTATAGCTGTGAACGTAGCAGTGCAGTATGTGTACAGTTTATTTGTCGCTGAATAAATGCTAGAACTCCTCAAGACCTAAGCCATGTTTCCGTGTCTTGCTTGCCACCTGCTGATTAAAGTGAAGGGGGTTAGCCCCGAAGCTAGCAACAACTCCGGCTCAGACGCACTTAAGGTGGGCTGACCTTTAAGGTGGAAGTGACAATTACAATTGAATTAATTCCACAACACAGATTATTTGTGACACAACAGCTATTATTTAATTTGTTGCCCATCAAAGCGCCGATAACATCCAAAATAAAATATTTCCCACAGCCATGATTAGAAAAAACAGATTCAACCCGCGGATGGTCCTTGATGTTGTGGCCAATGTGGCTCTAATTTCATTTTATGGATCGGAGTTTCGCAAAACAGCTACTGTACTATTAGCTGAGAGAGAGAGAGAGTAGGAAGTTCCTCACTTACAGTAACTCATATGTCCTGCTCTGAAGAAGTAGTATTCTTTGTAGAGCTCAGCAACCTGGCATAAAGCTCCGAGTTTGGGTCGGAGTCTGATTAGTTTTGCATTATTATGTAACTTTTTTTTCTTCTTCTTCTTTTAATAATTTTCATCACAAACAAAAAGGTAACATCTACAGACAGACTCACAAACATACCAACAAAACAAAACAAAAAAAAACAAGCATAAAATAAAATAAAAAATAATGATTGATGATATTATATAACTTAATAATAAATGTATCTGACTCTGTCAATCGTCAATGCGTGACATGTGTTGCAAGTAGATACGCAATGCCCACTGGGAAGTGGGAAGAGAGACAGAGTAGCCGATGCGTTGCAGTAGCCGGACGAGTAATGGGTGAAATAAAGGTGCATGACTTAAATAGTAACTAAAGCTGTCAAATAAATGAAAAGTAAAAAGTAAAATATGTTCCTCTGAAAAGCAGTAGAAAATGGAAACACTTAATGAACTTAACTACATTCCACCACTTGTTACTGTATGTACAGTACTCTAAGTGAACTATACAGCACATTACTTATGCGTATGTGAGACCAACATAAAAAAATAGGAAATAAGAAATAGCTTAAGGTTGCAATTTGTTAATGAAATGTCAAATGACTTCCTGTAATGTTTAAGAGATGCTAAAATCCTGCAGATCCTACAAACTGCTGTTTAATGCAGCTTTAAGAGCTAATTGAAAATGCTCAACATGGCATACCCTTTACTGTTAGGTGAGTGAGAGGCAGCAGTAATTGATTTGCTTAGCTAAGCTGTTTCTTGAATTAATTAACAAACATCAAAACCAATAAAGTGTTTCAGTGTGAGTGCACAAGTATTTTATTTAAGAAGAGGAAGAGGAAAAGGAAAAGGAAAACAAAACTAGGGGAGCATTTGTATCGTGATCTGCCTGTAAACGGTGAGGACCAAGCAATTTTCTACTGTTGATGCACGATTTACATTATGACAATGAAGGGTTCAGTGTGATTTGACAGTTACAATAACAACAATTATCATTGAACAATGTGTCTATCTATAGTGACTACCTCAGTTGCTTTTCCATATTTAACTCCAGGCAGCGGCGTCTCACCGTAGTGCACAAAAGAATATCATTTGCATTTTAACTCATGAATAACATTTAGAAACACCAGGTGGGCTTATTAGTTTGCTGCTGAAGTTAGCAAATGTTTTCTTTTGTTTAAATCCTGACCAGATCATGCAATTGTAAAGATGAAGAGAGACTCCTCACCTTTGAATGAGGATGAATGTGTCACACAGCTTGCGGTGAAACAGTTTATTTGATCCCCAAAGGGAATGAAGGCTACAGTTATAGGCTTCAACTAAAAAGCCATAATGTCAAGGCACATACAAAAGACGCTCCCGCCCTCCACTGACTTCTATTCAAGTTAGGAGAGAAGTTAGTGAGTTATTCGGAAAGTTATTGGAAGCAGAACATTATGTGTGTTGCTGAGCCTGACCTCTCAGAGGAGGCCAAGGAAAACAATTTTTCAACAGTACAAATACAGTATGGTGCCCGTTTTGTTGAACTGATTATGTGAGACTAAAAAAATATCCATATAGGTGCATCATCTAGCATAACGCCAGGTGAGCATCCGAAAATGCTGACACGACAGATTTTGATTATCCAGAGGAAATGGGGTTTGAAGTTTTGTTTTAAAGTTTAAAGAGAGCTGCAGCTTCACAAATAATCTCACTGTACAAACCTGAAATATGTGTGAAACGGAAACATAACTGAGTAGAAAAGGAACAGAAATTCAATTACTGTTCGTTCTCAGTGTGCCGCAAGATTTTAATAATTAATGAAGGTACCAACTGTGCCTGCTGTGCCTAAAAATTGCTCGATAGGTGGGCCGAGCAAATGAAAACAGGAGTAAAAATAATCCATTGACAACATGAAGAGCGCTTATGCCTTCACATTTTGCATGTATCACTGCATTGTTTTTCCCCTCTTTCTCTAAGTTGCACCCCTTCAGCACCCTAAAGCACCCAGAGCATACAGAACAGACTGGACAGATGCAGGGAAAAGACGTGGGCAACTCCGGGTGCAACACCGGCTTTCTAATAGCCAGCAGTGGGCAACTCCGGGTGCAAAAATAAGTCTGATTGTGTAGAAGTCTATGAGAAAATGACCCTACTTCTCACCCAATTTATTACATCAGTAAATATTGTAAACATGAGTTTATGGTCTCAATTGCTAGTTTCAAGTCTTCTTCAATACAGCATGATGTTCATTTAGTAAATTATGGTCCCATTTAGAGTCAAATAGACCATAAAGCAGGGTATGCTTCAGGGCGTGGCTACCTTGTGATTGACAGGTCGCTAACAGCATTCGGTTGTTTCTTAGTTCCACCCTCTCGTGTCACTTCTGGTTGCAAAAGACCGAGATGGTGACGGCCAGAATACAGAACTTGAGTCTTCAAAACGGCAGTATAGTGTATGGTTTCATGTAAAATGTTTTCTCCTTGACGTCACCTTCCCTAAAATCGGGAATGAAATTCCTAAAATGGCGGCAAAATAAATTTATATACAGTTCCAATTTATATAAACCTATGGAGGTAATATTATGTCTACTTTTTACTCCTTGCCAGCAAGGGTACTGTACAAAATGCGTGTGTGCTTTTGTGTATTCCACTATTCAGTGCAGTGAGTGGGAGGTTGCATGGGTCAGACACTCTAGGTGCTCTATAGCAAAAGAAAAAAACTAACATCAAAAGGAATTTGTTGTTTGAATCTAAAAAGTGTTCTGCTTGCGGATCTTCTGCTTTTATTGTTTCATTGTTGGTTTACAGTCCTGCCCTAGTTGTCAAATAAAGACAAGCATAAAGCATTTTTATTATTTTAATTAGGAAAGGATGAAAAGCATCAGCTCTAATTGATAAGGGAAATGAGGAGTGCTTCTCAGAATAAATAAGATCAAAGAATGCTGGGTCACAAATGTATTTTTATCTGACTCCACCGTCAGTCCTTTTAAAGCACTTTATTAGCACCTCTTTTTTAGGGATCGATGCTGTCACCTGCTCAAAGTGAGAAAACTTTATTGTGACAACACTTTCTTTTTTGGCTGTGAGGGCCTTTCGATTGTAGCTTTCATTGATCCCTCACCCCTTGCTCGCTTTAGATCACAAAATAGGCTGACTAAAAGGGAAGACATAGAGGGAGTGGGACAAGGTGAAAAAAGGAGTTGAGATGAGTTTGTACTGTACACAAAGTGAGGGAGGATATGAGCTTTTGTAATGCTGGATAATCAAACTGCACATGCTCCCTGGAGTTGCACGACAAACCCGCAACACACAGATTTAGGTATTCAAGCGTGCAGGTTGGCGGCATGGGTGTGATGTTTATTTTCATCCTAGGCAACAGTCAACAGTCTAATCTCTGTTTTATACAACACATCAATTACAAATTAGGATCAGATCCGAAAGTACGATACCATGATGAACGAGGGGCCACTGTGCCGAGTGTCTGTGCTGTTGGTCTCACCTTGCCAACCCTCTCTCCCCACTAGATCTGAGCAGGCTGAACACACACTCACACATACAGACACATAAACTCTCACGCTTATGGAAAACGTACAGAATCACATGTTGCATGTCTCTAGACTGTGTGACAACGATGATCGTGGAAGTTTATTACGTCTCACTGTGTGACATGGATCTAATCAAATTTTGGTCGCAATCTGTATCAGAGTGTATGATATTAATTTGAGGCTGTCAGATTGTGTAATGAATGTGTGGTGAATCGTAGCCCTATACTGCAGTGGTTCCCAACCTGGGGGGCTTTTAGGAAAATAGGTTGGAAACCACTGACCTACTGTATGATAGAAATAAGTATATGAGAGCAGAGGCACGTCATCCATCTGAGCTGCATTTATGTTTCATTTTGGCACTTCAGAAAGGTCTTGTCGGCCAGTGTATTCTGCTTCATTTCATGTCGTATTCTGATCGGTCGGTTTCTAGATGTGGGTCGTATTTTTCCATTAGGGCTTGAGTCATGCCTACTCGAGCCTAATGCAGAAAAATCACTAGAGATGCACCGATACCGGACTGGATATCGGGTCGATACTGACTCAAATAGCTGGATCGGGTATCGGTATATTCTATTCAATTCTATGTCTATATACTATAAACATTATATGCTGGAATTCCTGTTTATGTTTTGACCAATTTGTTGCTGCATTAAAAAAAAGGTTTACACTTGAATTGTAATTCCTGTTAATGTTTTAAGATTTGTTTTACCAAGTTAATGGTGTACGATTTATTATTTTAATACAATTCAGTAAATTTATATCTAGGCTATGTCTTTATCTGTTCAATTTTGTTTTACAAAGTTAGGAAAGCAATGTTTAAGTCAGGCCTGATGTTTCCTTTCACATAAGAGAATGATCCCAGTCACTTTCACACAGTGAGGCATACAGCTTATTAATTAAACACTGGTATCGGATCAGTACTCGGTATCGGCCGATACCCAGGTATCGGTATCGGTATCGAGACTGAAAAAGTTGGATCGGTGCATCCCTAAGAATCACATTTCTACTGTTTACCTCATAAATGTCATGCCAAAACATAAAATAAATAATCCTGTCTGTGAGTATTATAAATGCAGTGTTTTGGCGTCTGATAAGCCAAAACACATCAATCTGTTACTTTAACTGGATTTCATGGTTCGTATTTCATTCACCCACCTGTAACTCAAACACCAATGCAGCTCACCCTGGCTGTTTTAAAGTGGCAGTAGGCAGTATATTTTTGGCATCATTGGGCCAAAATTCCATAATAACCTTTCAGCATATTGTAATTCAAGTGTTCTGAGAGAAAACTAGACTTCTGCACCTCATCATGGCTCTGTTTTCAGGCTTTAAAAAATCTAGCCCGTGACGGGAGACTTTGACCAATCACATGTCATTTCAGAGAGAGAGCGTTCCTATTGGCTGTGCTCCAGTCATGTGACGGGAACTTGGCGTTCCTTCAAAAGAATTTACAGTGGCGGCTGTGACACAAACTTTCTCATTTTACTGCTAAACCGTGCACTAGAACATGTTTCTGAAAACATTTGAGGCGAGAAATAGGCATTAACGTAACATAATATTGATTCATATTTGATCAGCGCGGCCTAGTTTGGCCGTTTGGTCGGAGTTCGTGAGTGATTGACAGCTGGCTCTCATAGACAGCAGCTGGACAGCGGACCTCAGGTCAGCTCTTACTGCTTGTTTTCCTCCGGTCTGTGAAATATTGCAGATGCCGTTAGGAGCACCGGAGGACACAGAGACACATGATTATTTTCCAGGCTACCTGTTTCATCCACTACTGTCACGATATAGCGACCGTTTTTTTAAAATAACTTTTTTTAATCATGTTTGCTCCAATCTCGCCTACTTCAGCTTTAACACAGGGCTGTTTTTAACGTGAATGCCCGCTTACGGAGAAAAAAAAGCCATGCAAATTATGTCTACAGAGGAAGAACAAGGGCTGAGCTTTAAATCCAAGTAATTCGCACTGTGGAGCAACAACTACTGCGACTGCTGCTGAGTCACTGCTGTCACCAGGAGCTGCAGGACCATAAAGTATGATGTACCTGCACCAAATGTTGAGTGAGACACAAGCCGAGAATATTGTTTCCCTTGATGAGATGGCTACCACAGAATGACACTGCAAATGAAATAGAACTCATTAAGGACATAATCATAATTTGCGAATACATTTGCACATCAAATTTGAACTCACGCTGCATGCATCAAACGTTCAGAAGCAGCTGCTTTTAACTGCATCTATTCCCCATATGTTCATGACACTCAATCACCTCATAAATGGGAAGAACAATCACAGGATGTTAATTATTGTGAATTTACGAAATGCCACCGCCACATAAACATCACATTAACTAGAGGAAACTAGAGCCCCCATCTGCAAAATCTCCAGAGCAAAATGACACCAAAAAAGGCAAAAAGAAATCACTTTCATTTCTCAATAATTAAAGTAAAACTGAACATATGAAAGGAGATCACGCTGCAGGTGTTTGTCATCGCAAACCCTCGCTGTGAAGGACGTTAAATGAAAGTACCACGGGGAAAAGCTGATGAACACATCAGTGCATCTTTGGGGAAGTGTCGGTCTCTGCTGTCGCACATGGGAACAGTGACAACCTGCTCAGTGTTGATACTATTTACTCATCGACAGGATAGAATAAACAGCCCTCTGAGGACTATGATGCAATAAAAATATGCACTTCTCACGTCTCAGGAGGTTCATATTTATCGACTTCTTCCTAGTGTGATTCCATCTACATCGACAGCTCCAGTTGTCAGAATGTATACAGCGCTCATCAAAATGCCAGCTGTCATCCCCATTCCCCGTGCAGAATGCAGAAACAGAGCCGAATCTGATCTTGTTAGTAACTTTGTTATATCTGGTCTTGTTAGTTTTTCATATATAGGCATCAGCATTAAAGGGGTTGTGAAACAGCTCGGGGAGAGTTGTTTTCTCTGGTTTGACAAGGTGGCAGAATCTGACACATTCAACAGGAGAGTCAGAAAGAGAGAATCCACAATTTCCAGTTAATGAGATGCCTGCTGGAAGAAGCCAAAAAGAGCCACGAACCTTCGATTTGAGTTCAAATGCCAAACTGTTTTTTTTTTTTTTAAATTGCAATGGTCTAAAATAAAGTCTAAATGTCAGCTTTTAAAAGAATACTGTAGAAGAACTTCAGAAAGCACATTTTTGATGCACTAAATCAGCCGATTAGACTGTTATCAGGCCATTAAATAGACATTATCTGTGGTTATAAGCCCCCATAGATGTGGGTCAGAAGGGCCCTGCTACACCCAATAGTTTTATTATCTATTCACATGGTAGATAACTGAAAGAAGGTGTAAAAAAACACGACGGCGTGCTCTAGCAACCGTACTAATTTTGACAGGAGCACAAGCGAAGTCAGGCGCTGTAGTATAGACAGCGTGAAGGTTTGTGGGCGATGGATGGGACACGAAACACAGGGCTTTCATCCAGGAGGCCGGAATTTGGATCCCATGTGAAATCAAAATCGTTTTATCTTTGTGTTCACAAGCGTTAAGTTTCACTTTCAGTTTTGAAACAGTCATTTTAAGACAAAAAACGATGTTTCCCTAAACCTAACAAAGTGGTTTTGTTGCCTAAACCTAAAGAAGCTTTTTTGTTTGTGTTCAAAACGTAACGTTTCATTCAGTTTTACAACATGTTAGAACGTGTTGCTTTTAAGTTTCACTTTCACTTTTACAATGTAGTAGGCCCCTAATGACCCACATCTATAGCGCCTATTTGATGGCCTGATAACAGTCGAATCGGGTGACTAAATTACAAAAAGGGAAATACAGGAATGGAACTATTCTGCAACAATTAACATAACTATTGCCATGCTCTAAAACATCAAAGTATGATCTCCATACCATTTGCTAACAAATGGTTAGCTTCAGGAACCTATACAGTGACTCCCTGCTCCAGCCCCCAGCAGCGAAAGGACCCAATTAACCACGAAAAGACATACATATATCTGCCCCATGTACTCCTCACTCGTTCTGGTGTTTGGCAGAAGAATGGATTTGCTTCAGCAGACAGCAGTTTCCGCTTGTCAATCATCTGACTCAGACCATCTGAAAATATGTCAACCTGTGAAAGATTTGCTTACGATTTCTCACCAGGAGCTCCAGCAGCTGCCCACGCCAATTAAAAGTGTGGTGCATGTCAAAAACAGAACATACCGCAGTTTATGGGCCTGTGCTTTCCAAATGAGAGAAAGATGTGAGAAAAAATGCATTAGGTATAACAGGGCAGGTGTAAAATGGTATTTAATGTTACTTCAGCTGAGCCACGAATCAGAATTTGACTGCTATATAATTGACTTACTTCAATTAAAAGTGATTCTCCACTCAAACTCTATTTTTTTTGTGTCAATAACTCGCCCCCTTTGTTAGTTACAATAGATTCCCATGTGGAAAAAGACATTTCTCAAAGCACTCCAGCAGCATGATCTACTTCTCTGCTGTCCATTTGTGTATAACACTTGTAATTTCATCAAAATTTGGCTTTAAAGTTGCTGTCGGTAACTTTGAGCAAATATGATAAATAGTTATTTTTATAAAACTGTCACTATATCCTGACAGTAGTGTATGAGACAGATAATGCCTGAAGGAAAACAACCAATCAGAGCTGAGGAGTCTCTAAGCAGCTGTCAATCACTCACAAACTCCGATCAAACTGTCAAACTAGGCAGTAATGATTAAATACAAATCAAGATTCTGCTACCTTAATGCCTATTTCTCGATGTTTTCAGAAACATCCTGTAGTGTACTGTTTGGCTGTTAAATGAGAACGTTTGTGACCTGGCTGCTATGTTGAAAACAGTCCAGCCAAAACCAAACATCGCCCAGCAAACGTTCTCATTTTACAGCTAAACAGTACACTACAAGATGTTTCTGAAAACATTTGAGGCGGGAAATAGGCATTACAGTAACAGAATCTTGATTCTTATTTGATCAGCGCTGCCGAGTTTGACAGTTTGATCGGAGTTTGATTGACAGCTTCTTAGAGACTCCTCAGCTCTGATTGGTTGTTTTCCTTCAGGCATATTAAAATCTTACAAATGCCATTAGGAGCACAGGAGAACACAGAGTCGGGATGGGTATCATTAGGATTTTATTGATACTACAACTCTTTTATACTCTTTATCGTTTCGATTATTTATCGATACTCTCATCGGTTCTTTTTCATTACTGAATAATTGCTTTTTAATATATTATTTAAAAAAATTATATATTCAGAACAAGATTAGGATTTATTTATACGTTAAATATAACTGAATGTTATAAATCACTATATAAACCCAATAATATTTCACTAGAAATTAATCTAAATTGTTAATAAAATAAATAATATTCCTGAGTGAAGTTAAGAAAGAATAAAGAACGGACAACAGTCAGTATCAGTCCTTCCTCCTGTCCTCTGTCCTCCTGTCCTCTGCTGATGTGAACCACTGCCTGCAGGTAACGTTACCGCTGGTAGAGGGAGGAGGGGCTGGTTTGTCTCAGCTAGCAGATCATTTACAAGAAATTTAAGATACGTGGCAAACTAAGCCAAACAGTTAGACTACATACAGACTGCCTTAGTTTTAGCTATATGTTTATCATATTTGCTCAAAGTTACCAATATTAATAATACAACATAATGTGTGACCCATGATCATGACACTGATGAAGGTCACAAGCTGAAACGGGTTGGTCTTACTTCCTATAATACTGTACAAGTGTTGCTGGAGTTTTGACCTCTTCCAACTTTTTCTCTTCTCCATGCACCTTGGAAGTGAAGTTGTGCCAGAAACTCCTGCTTCTTTAATATAATGTGTCCATATCGCACTATTGCTTATATTGTTGAAGCCCCAAAGCTCAAAGGGAATATTTTGGCAAGAAAGAGAGACACCTTTTCAGCAGGTGGTGACTGTTTTTAGAGTATCACTTGGAGGGTTTATGTGCTCCTTTATACTGCATTTTAATCTAAATGTACACTTATTGGGAGAAACCTATTCCAAATCAATAAAACATTTACATATGTGCAGTCATCAAACTGACAATAAGGCTATTCTCCTGAAAGATAATGCCCAAAGTCTTCTAAAAACTGTTGAAAAACACATTAAAGAGCCATATACTTTAATTGTGGTGCCATACACCTTCATTACAATGAGTAGAGCTACTGTAGTTTATTCTGAAACAACACTGCGACTGCATTATAATGAAGGAAAATGTCACCCAGTGCAATGCTATGGCTTTGAAGTGTTTTTTATTGCTATGGAATTGCTTTATTATATTAACAGTGGACTTCTATTGCACAGAGTATGTACACATGTATTGTTGGTTTTGTTGATAATAAAAATGCAAAATAACACAGCTTTATCCTTCACGTTTTTAATAGTTGACCTTATAATACATGGATTTTATCTGACTGCAGTAATGTGTTGCAGTGGTGCTGAATAGATGCATGCTGTGCTGGATTTAATGAGGTTTACTCTCACTATCATTCCCCTTAAACAGTATTTCAAATAGCAATTAGCCCAACAAATAAACTGCAGCTTGTAATTCAAAATCACATCGAGAAATTACTGCTGAAAAACTAATTTCTTAAGACTTACGGATTCCATTAAGCATTTCACTAGAGAACAGTTTTATGAGTTGTCTATTTTCCATTTTGCCTTACATCTTGTTGCATTTCACTCCACTATTATCTAAATGAGTGTGCTAGTTTGCTTCATAACAGCTCTACCATCTGAGTGGTTCGCTCACACTCCCCGGGTTCGGCATCATCCATCATCAAGTGACTGCTGTGGTCGCCTGTGATATTTTGCTCCCTCGGGTGCCGAGGCCTTTAACAGAATTCGTCCAGCCTGAGGTATTTCTTTATCTCATCCCACGACTGTTACATATAATTTTGAAGATAAATCAAACACTGCATGAGCATGGATGTGCGCATGGGGCGTGTGTTTTTGTATCCGGAGGGAAGCAGTGAACAGGGAAACAGCCCGGAGAGAGCGGAGAAGAAGTGAAGCGCCGAAGCGAGTTTAAAGGTGTTGAGATCGGAAAAGGTGATGGAAGACGCCAGCCTCTACTTCAAAAAAGACGTTATCGCTTTTAATAATCGAAAAAGGGCTCTGAACATATGAGACATACTGGTTTTTGAACTGCCTGTGGGAAGAATGGACTTCTAAGAGTCTGTCCATTCTAGATAAAAAAGCTCTGTTTTCGCTGTCTGCTTTTCTCTTTCTTTGAGCACGCCACTTATTTTTCCGACTGTTGCTTCTTGTCTCATCTCTTCCGTGTGTGTGTGTGTGTGTGTGTGTGTGTGTGTGTGTGTGTGTGTATCTCACTCATTGAGAAGATTTAAAATGCATGTAATTGATCTGTGAGTTTCCTGGGCCGTAAAGGCCAGAAAAGCTGCGCTGGTTAATATAGAAACACATGGTCAAAATGTAATAATTCTCAATAATTGAATGGTTAGATATTGCGATATAGCCTTCAAATATTGAGATATTATTTATAAGGCATATGGCCCAGCCCTAGAATCAAACCCACTGAGACTGACACAGTGAGGGAGACTTTTCACCATAAACAATTTGAGGTGCTGAATGATGAAAACTGAGTGTTATCTTTTATTTTCAAGAGGCATACATTTCAAAAGGTGTAGGGTTCTGTGATTACGACATGTATCAATACAAGTAGTTGTGTGTGTGTGTGTGTGTGTGTGTGTGTGTGTGTGTGTGTGAGCTCATGTGAAACAAGTGCGTAATCGCCGCGGGGGACCAGGCATCAAGTCCCCCTGAGTGTTTGTAATAACCAGTCATCAAATGCCTCCAAAATTCCTTCAGAAAAAGGGGAAAATATTCTGTACACTCCTGGCCCGATAAAGCTTTCATTATGTGACAATATATGCAAAACTGTAACTGTTATTACTAGGAGAAAATGAAGCTCATCAGAGGTCGCGTTAACCAAATTTTTTTTCGTCACTGAAAAATCTGAAGGCCGTCAGTCATTTTGACGGACTGGAGGCCTTGGAGCGCTCCAAGGCCTCCAGTCCGTAGTGCAAAAGGAGCGCTGCGAGATTTCCTCCCGTTGAAGCGGGTGTTCGGGAAATCCCACGTTCAGAGAGTCTGGGAATTCCAGTCTCTGGTAGTGGCAGCAGAGCTCTAACAGCGGGTTCAGCCTTCAGAACAAAATGAAAACGTCCATGAGAAGACGGTCTGTCTGAGGCAAAGACTACGGAAAAAACTCATCCATCTGCTTTGTGTGTGTTGACGTGAAAAGTGACAACACGGTCGGTTCATCTTTTCATTAATTATTTAAAAAAACTAAAATACACACACAGCGGGTGCCACCACCAAGTGTGCCACCGTCTCAGTCCTCAGTCCAAAATGTATTGAAAAAAGAAAGATGTACTCATTTCCAAACTTCATAACGTGTTTTTATCAAACAAAATATTCTGCTTCAATCCATCTTTGTTGATGTCGACCATTTCAGAACAACATTTTCACTGCGGTCAAATGCAGTTTGCTCTCCCGCTTGCACACACACAAAGGACGGCTCGCACCTGCATCAACAGACATTCAAGGTTTCATTTGAAAACCTCAATAGAAGCTTTGAATGCAAAGGGAAAAAAAGACATTTGGTAGCCTAACAACCCTAGTGGCTCAGTCTGATCCACTTTGTATGTTTCCCATTTACAGAGCCAGGGCTGTGTATGAACACCAGATATTTTTTCAGCACACACAAAATAGACAGACAGACAGCGGACCGTAAGGAGAGATTTGCCGAATTTGACAGAAAGTGTATTGGATAAGAACCACAGACCCCACCTTTAAATAGACTTATGTCTTATTATCATTAAAAATTAAAATTAAAAATGATGGGCAATGATTTTTACAACCCTGTCCCTCAAAATGACCGACAATGAAAAAGTCTAACGCAAGCACTGCGATCATCAGTAAGTGTTCCAAGAACTGAATCGTTATAAACCCTGTCCTTTATTAACATGAGGGTCCTTATAGACCTTTTCATTACCATTCTGCTGCTAGGCCAACCGCTTTGGTCTAAGTTTACTTCCTGTCATCTAATGCAATAACCATCATTGAAAATAATAATAATAGTAATAAGTAGGTAATAATATGTAGGCAGAGCAGGTATTAAAACAAAAATAGATTTATTCAGACGTGGCAGCTCTGACAGAAGGTTGTCAAAATGTGAGATTTCAAAGAGGACAGGTGTTTTACAGCTGTTCACGCCCAGCACTCACCGTAACACACTATTAAGAAGGATGAATGGAGGCAGTGGATCATTGTGTTTGATCATAAGCAATTACACCACATGCTAACAACTCTTTTGGATATTCGGAAAAATTAACTATTCAAACCCTGCTCTACTTCACATACGGCACACTTGAGATCAAATTGGGACCAGTTAAACCATTGCATTATAACTTATAAATAACACCTTCTTTTAGTGTAAAGAAGTACAAGTACATTCTGAAAATGTTCACAAGTAATGAACAATCCATTTACAAACAGATGATGAACAGCCTGAGATGTCTCACTGATCTCTTGACTACAATTAAAAACAGCAACCCTGTCTCCCACAAAATTATGTTCCCGTACAACTAAACTGCATTCTCAATTAGGTTTTGAGGGAAACATATTTTCTCCCGGATTATGGTCGCAGTTTTAAACAGTTTTAAACATGTGGTTAATGTTGTAAAACAAAACAAAAAATGCAACTAAACTACTTAGGTTTAGTAAAAGACATCATGGTTTGGCTTAAAATGACAAAGACATTTTCCACCAGTGGCTGATGCATGAACAGAAGCCTACGCTTGACAGTAATGTGTCACGTAGACTTTACGTAAGCACGTGGGATCTATAATAGCGTGTCCAGCATATGGCCTGCTACTCTTATTCGAATGGTGCAAACCCCGGTGGACAAATAGGAATAGCAGAGCTTGTTATTGAAAAATTGTAATTAATGACTTCTCTGCAAAGAAGAGCCAGTTCTGGCCCTCGGGCCATATGTTTGGCAACCCTGCTCTAGAGCCAGTGTTTGGTAGAAACATGGCGGAGCAACATGGTGGACTCCATGAAGAGGTCGGGCTCACTATGTAGATATGAAGGGCTCATTCTAAGCTAAGGAAAACACAACGATTCTTAGTTTCAGGTGATTATACACTGATGAAAATATATATATATATGTATATATAAATATATATACATATATATATATACATATATATTTCTGCAAACAGATCACTGTTCCTTTAAAGCTTACATTGAATTCATAAATCAATTACATGTTATATATCCATCTGCGTGGCGGAGTGTAAGCACATTAGTAGTTGGCAATAAAGCCAATACAGTTCATTCAAAGCACAGATCTCTGTGGAAGCTCCACATTTCACTTAATGTTGGTATATTCCTGCATTAAAATCAACCATATGCTCAAACCTAAACACAAGCTGGTGTATTTTTCCACTGATTCAATAAGCAGCCGGCTTCCACACAACCCAAAACAACTTCCCAATCTTTGCTGCTGACCTGACTGCTGCAGAGGGCAGCAACTTGCAGCAAATTACACTTTCCAGCATCACGATTTTAATCTAACCGTTTCAACTCTAGCCTATAATCATTTCAGTAGGTGACAAAGCGGCCAGTCACAAATCCAAAGACCTGCAGTACGCCCACCAAACTGTGTTAGACCGAAGAAAAGGAACACTGGCATTGCTCTTCAATGGAGGGACCTCAGATGCAGCAAATAAATTAATTCTGATTTCAAATTGTCCGTTTGTCCTTTAGACATTGATTTCTGGAACACTGCTATCAGGGGAGCTGAAGCTTCACAGGATGAAAAGAAGGATGTTTGATGAAGACTATACAGTGCGTCACACACTGCTGTAAACCATTCATTCTGTACACAGTGGTTTTAGAACCATTTATCCAAATCCAGCCAAATAATTTACTAATAGATTGTGATTCATGTCGCTGGCAGCTGGTAGTTATGATAGCCGTTTTTTTAATTGGCTGTTTTTGCTGCCGCACAACCATGCAAACACACACACACTGTGGCCTATACTTTGAGGGTGGTATACTGGCGTGCTCTTCCGTTGCATTGGAAGTGCATTATTTGAGATTTATACATGCTCTACTAGAATATCCTATTACCAACCACTCAGTAGTGTTCCTTATTCCTGATGTTAAGGTGTTGAGAATATTCTGCTGACAGAGCACAAGTTTGACAACGGCACTACTGCTCACGACAGCCATATCCAAAACAAAAAATGATGTACCTCTTACTTGTTTTGGAGAGGCGTAGGTTGGATTAGGTGGACAGAGTTGGTGAGATGAAGTACAATACATGCCAAGAGGATAGAAAGTCGCTGATACCGTATGAGAAAACCACCACAACACAAAGTATAGGCATAGCTAGACCTATAGAGCACAATACCAAAAAATACAATATGCAGTCATATTTCATTATGGACTAAGTACACCTGCTCTGTTTATATTTCCACTCTAGAATCAAGGACTTAACACTAGAACGGTCAACGGGTAAAATTTACCCGTGGCTGTTTTTCAATTGTATTCAACTTCGTTTCAATAAAATATTCAAGTTCCCCAGTCTGTGACTTTTCCTAAATGTGTGTCATGTAGCACACCCTATTGGTAAAGAAAAGTCAAGATAAAGCCAGATTTGAATAAATACATACATACATATATTCCTATAATGGTCAGGACATACTGGGTGCTTGAGCAGAGCGTGACGACCACCTCGCTGAACTACTGCATCTCTCATACGTGTGGTGTCCACACCGATGCCGTTGCTGCTGCTGCTGCTACTGCCAGCCGTTCTTTTCTACATTGAGTTTGCCTTTCATAATGGCCGTTTCACTTCATTATAAATGCCATTTATATTTATCTTAGACAGAAAAAGGTAAAGAAATGTGTGCTCATTTGTAAATAATAATAATAATCCATGATTAAAAGCTGGTACTAATTTATGGAAAGGCAAGTCACTGCATTTTCCCCAACACTATCCTGCTAATATTTCAGAATAAAAGCCTTGTGTTAACAAATTAAGGAATTCATAGTAATAAAAATAGAAAAAAAAATGCTAGAGGGCTTTTATTTTGAAACAGAAACAGGAAGTGTTGAGTTAAAAATAAATACTTACTTTTTTCCACGTGTGTGACATATTCTACATATACTGTATAGACATTGAAGCTGTAGTAATGTTGCTGGTATGATGTCAATATACGGTCATAAGGTCATTTTCACTGTCTATCTTTGCTGTGAACCGCACGCGGCACATGAAAAAAATAGGCAGGACCTTGAATCTCTAGAAGAAACGCAGCTGACACACAGCCACGCCGCGCTTCAGATGCGCTGCTCACGCGGGCTACGAGGCTGCTCTAAACATTCTATGTTGCTATGGCAACGCCTTTTGTCCACTACTGTGCGTAATAGAGCTGCATCATAAGTCATAGGCTAACCTTCACTATGGACAAGAGAGAGATTTAAGAATGTACATCAGGCATTAGACCTGCTCAATGCATTGAGTGAAGAAGAGTCTGATAGCGGGGAGGTTTCAGGACGGAGCAATGTGTCCTTGGTTGATTGTGACTGTTGTCGTGAGTAGCATAAAGGGACTACAACTATAGCGTTCCATTACACAACCCGGTGTTGTAGAATGACGAATAAATGAACCATGTACCTTGAAAATCAATGCATTCTAATAGCGGGTAAATATTACCATTTGGCGGTTTGAGGTATACAGCGACCCCCGGTAGTTCTAGTTTTAAATCTGACTTCATTTTATGCTCTCTTGGTGTTGTTCTGCCAAATTTGCCATAATTGCAATTGGGCAGCAGGTAAATGATTTGTGGAGTAAAAGGCAATTTACTTTGTTCAATAACCAGATTATTGACAGGTAAGTCGGATCAGGCCAACTTCAAAATCAACAAGCTGTCAGAACGCCTATAACACATATTCAAATCAGGGATGTAGGTAACAGAAATTGATGGAACACCACAGCAAGGAGGCAAAATAATAGTCTGGCAAACAAGACTTCAATCCATATTGGAGACGTAAAGGAGCGGCTGTGCAGGCAGGGGGGCTGATTACAAGGGCAGTCAGGTGACAGAGGAGGAAACTCAATGAGAGGGCCAAATGGTCAGGTATGGTGTGGCTACAATTTACAATAAACATCGAGGCCAGAAGAGAAGAGAGAGCGGGAGCAAAGGGGTTTGTTGGGTTGCTGGAGAGTCGAAAAAAAGACAGAAAGGAAGGAAGAAAGGTATGATAATAGTTATTAAAATAAATGCTAAATGATTCTAATGCTTCTGAAATGCAGGTTGAAAATTTTGAGAGCAGCATTTTAATAGTCATTGAGTGTTACACCTGACTGACTTTTCACAGGTTGCCTTCTCTGAATACAATTATAAAAACATGGGATTTGCTGCTCACACATCACGTTATTGAAAGTGTTTTATCTCTCAAGTTATTTGTAGTTAAACGGGCAGGGAGATGAAAATGCATAGTTGCAGGTGAATATCTAACTTTAATGTGTCATACAAAACATACACCTTTTACAAGGTATGAAATAGTCAGTGTCTGATTTGACTAAGCACTATGACTAACAAACATACTGTAGCTATGGTCTTTAATTCGCCCCCAATTGCTTTCATAATTTTGGTGTTTTATGTCAAACTGTGATATATCTGGACCACTGTTTCCATGGTGAAATGTCTTCAGAGGAATTGTGGCTCCTCATTTATACACTCGCAAGCTCAAAGCACCACTGGGGTCATCCCTTTTGTGAATTTTCTCCTCTTCCCCTTCCAGTCATTCACCATCCCTAAGAAATGAGAGCTTCATTTGTTTCAGTAGACCATAAATCATCTCTGTGCGGCGGAAAAAAACAAGAAACGATCATTCTTCCCTCAACAATTACCACAGCAGTGCATCTGAGCAAGGCACTGAATGAACTATTCAAAGCTGGTGTTGTATAGTAATAAGGGACGGTAGCGGCGCTGCGTAGTTTGTAGTCCTGTGGATGTTTTTAATGTTTTATGTCTTCTTTTTCTTCTCTTTATCAAAGAACACGCTCCCTAGGGTGAAGAAAAATCTAATGCGCTTCCTCTTTTGTGTGTGATAGTTGTGAATTGTCTCTATTATTCCAGACTTTCTACCGCCCCACCGTTCTCATCTCATCCTGATACACTGAGGCATTTCATTGGATTTAACGCTCCCTGGAGACATTATTATTCAGAGGGGATGTATATGTGTGATGACAGCGATAGCCTCACCTTGAAACTCAAAGTCAACCTCCCACCGAGACCCACTGTGCACACTCACACTGTCCCTACATCTGCAGTGCCGAGCCATATATACTATATATATATACTGTTTTTAGTCGGGGTGTAAATCACAAGTTTCATCACGGTACAATATTATATTGATTATTTGGACAACGATACGATATTTGCTGATATCACAAAGTCTGCCACGATACGATTTTGATTTAATTCAATTCAGGGGCCTGTGATTGATATGAAACCATATCACATGCCCATTTAACACAATCAGTTACATGTATATCAGCTCAAAAAGCAACTTGACAATTTCATTACTGGGCTGGCAGACGTGCAATGAGAATTTCAAAATAAAGGCATATCTTAAAGATGATGATATGTATTGATGTTTTCACTTTGCATCGATGATATTGGATCGTTGATGATTGAATCGATATATCGATCCAGATCGATGCATCATTACACCCCTAGTATTTAGTATGCTAACATATAACAGCTTTTAACATAGGACTAGTTAGCTGATTATTCCAAAGGTTTAAGTCTAATGCCTAGTTCACACTACACGACTTTAGCCTTGATTTTCCGCTCCCCGACAAAAAAGCCCCAGATCAGAGGCAAATCGGCGCTCGCACATCGCCGCACGAGCGTCATTTATGAACTCCTCAAAGACTTGAGCTGAGAGGCTCGCCGATGCCTCGTAGACACATTCCAGATATCTAGCGTGCTAAATATCTGGACCTGTCGGGGACAAGATACGGGTTGATGGGAAACCTGGGGGAAGAGGGGTCGCCTGTAACAATAGGAACTTACTGTATGTGTTGCATTTGCAACACAGAGCAAAGTTGTTGTTGCACCCAGAGGAATAACTATCAAAAAGAGTGTGGAAACAGGCTATTTTGTAAACACATGTGCCAACAACATCAGCAATGTGTCTCACGTAAAGTATCGTGTAATTTACCGTGTATTTCTTGCGTGTGTTTTCCTGATAAACCGTAGTTTGGAAACCTCATCGGGGATTCCTCCCAGTGAAAGATGTTGTAGTGTGTGACCCCCTGTCTCCGGTCAGTCATGTAGTGTGAAAACCACAACGACTTAAAGACTCCCGATTACAAGACAGCAAGTTGTGCAGTGTGAACAGTACAGCGATCTGACGACTTTGAAAGTCGTGTAGTGTGAACTTGGCTTAAAAAGCACTGCAAATACAGCTCTGTGTCTCCTTGCCAGTTTGAAAAGGGAGGACCAGAGTTGGGTCACTCACATAAAATATTCTACATACTTCACTGATTTACAGCCACATATGAATAACACTATCTGAACACTATCTGCAGGGTATTTACCTAGTCTCTTTAAAGTGCAGTTTCAAGTGAAGTGGAGCACTGAGGACAGATTGTAGAGTAGAAAATGAAAAAAATCAAGAAAGAGAAGAAGAAAAAAATGTAATGTAGGTCAGTAGTCTTACCTGGCCCAGAGCAGAAGGACGCAATCACAGCCAGTATACAGACGTAACTGAGGTAGGGCATCCATGACAGACTGTCCTGGATAAGAGAGCGAGAGAGAGGATATTGCAATGACCACAATCACTATGAAAAATCTCTGAGGAGGAATATCACAGATAATATATTAGAATAATGAATAGCTGCCACATCCTATATTTTATCTTTTAGGCAGCTAACATAACTAAATAAATCCAGGAAAATTACATTTTTACATTACTTTTTTGTCATGTGCAAGTTCCGCTGATCAGTGCTAATTAAGCAAGGCAGTGATCCTTTTTGAATGGAGCATGACATGAGGTTAAAAATATCATATATGATATCATTTACATGCAGACATGATGTATAATAACCTCATTTCCTCCGAGTAGGGATGCTGAGGGCAATTTGTTCACAGTATAATTGGACCGCAGTACAGATCCCCTCTGTGCATTGAGACACCTTGTCACTTACAGTCTGCCTGGAATGAGGTCAGTGAAGAAGAAGAAGAAGAGGAAGAGTGGCTTACCTGGAAATTGAGGAACACTGTGAGTAGGCTGAAGAATACGGCCATGGCCGAGAAACCAAAGATGAGGAGGGGCTTCCTCCCGATTCGTTCTATCACTAAGCCCTGGGAACAAAAAAAAACAGTATAATATTAAAAGCATTTCAGGGGCGTCTGTACGATGGCTGTGTGATTATAAACCTGGCGGTGTGGCTCTAGGGATGGCAATGTCAGTCTGTAGGTGAGTCCACCACTTTGGTCCAGACTGAAATATCTCAACAACTATTGGATGAATTCTCATGAAATTTTGTACAGATATTCGAGTTCCCCAGAGGATGAACCCTCACTGACTTTGGTGATCCCCTGACTTTACCAGTAGTGCCACTATGAGGCTGGCTTTTTTGTTTCTTTTATGAAAAAACATGACAACAATTGGTTGGAAATTTGGTACAGATGTTCACGGTTCCCAGAGGATGAATCCTAATGACTTTGGAGATTACTTAGCTTTTCATCTGGCACCATCATCACTCTGAATCTGTTTGTATGCTGACATTAGCATTTTCTACAAAGCAACGACTTTAGTCCTGCATGAATAAAACGCAGCGCTCTCATTCAGTCCGGCAAAAAAGTTGAACCAAGGTCAACTTTTGCTTCACCACAATGTCATCCAGCAGGGCTCTTTGTTGGTCAATCAAATATGTGCAAATGCTAGGGGTGTAAGAAAATATTGATACACATGAGTATCGCAATATTATGTTTTGCAGAACTGTATCGATTCTGCAAAACGCTCGCCGGCAGACCCGGACCCTATTCTGTCTTTCAGAGGTTGTACTGGGCTCAGTTTTAAAGCCAGAGTGAATCATCATATGAAACTAGAGAACCTAATGAATCCATTTGTACCAACCATGTCATACTTGCATGTAGCAAAGGAGGCTAAATAACACTCCAAATTGACGCTAAATATTGGGGAGGAAAAACTGGCATGGCCAGTTTCAAAGAGGTCCCTTGACCTCTGACCTCAAGATATGTGAATGAAAATGGGTTCTATGGGTACCCACGAGTCTCCCCTTTACAGACATGCCCACTTTATGATAATCACATGCAGTTTGGGGCAAAAAACATGCAGTTTTTTTCATGCAATACAAAATGTGTTATTTTCACCTATTCTAAAATGGTGTATTTGAATATTTCTGCATACTGGGGTCCCTAAACAGTCTTGGGAATTACATAAATTGGGTATCACTGGAAAGCTGAGACTCTTGTTGGTCCAAGGAGTCCAATACACAGCTCTAGCAAACATATGTTCCTGGTAAATACTTTGTAATATAAAAGTATTTCTATTGATTGACTTGAAGAAAGAAAAAATAGTTTTATCACGTCGTGTTACTGTATGTGTTGTTGAATTGTAAAAACACATTAATCTGTTATACCAACTGGACTCCCTGGATCGTATTTCAGTGTCTCTATCTGAAGATACACGCCCCCACCAACACAGCCTCTTGCCTTGTTTTAATGCAGGGCTGTTTTCGGTCTGAACGCCCACTCAGTCTTGTAACATGCTGAAGTGTTTTCTCATAGCAGATGAAACACGAAGATGTGTGATCCATACGTTACAATCTATTTTAGAGTTTGTGCATTTTCTCAGATTTGTGAATCCTACTGTGTGCGCCATATGGTAACATTCTTGGACATCATGGCAGTCCAGGACACAAAAATAAAAAAACGAATTTGAAAGCAAATATTTGCTGAAGGAAGAGGAAGCGTATCACATTTATTTGCTTAACCCTTCAAACTGCCAGTGAATTCTACTGAAAGTTGGAGTTGGAGAATAGCCTATACATAATGCATCATTCAGTGACAGATTTACTCATACACGACACTGCATGTGGCTCATCAATAATTCCACAGGCAGTCCTCTCTCTCCACCCAGATGTCTTTCTACGTGGGTCGTGGATGCAGTGTGGGAGGAAGCCGGACTCATTCACGGCCACACTCGAGCCCAGACTGAGCCCCGAGCAAAGCCCTCGTCACAGCTGCAGGCCTTCTCCATCGTGGCCTCAGAGCATTAAAGTATTCATGATACTGCCCTCGACCTCACCTAAGGGATTCCACCAAGTCGTGGAGAAAGGTCACTTGTATTTGTACGGTATGTATACCTGCACCGAGGGTCTCCTGAGTGGAGACGGGATGGAGAAGATGAGGTGTTTTTTCATGTGTATGTACTGTATGTGTGGTGATCCCGCAAGACAACGGGATCAACGTAGGCATTTCCACTGTTCCGAAGCTTACGTTGGCCATTATTTTCTTACTTTGAAGAGTTTCCAGTTGGCAGCATTTCATGTCTCAGAATGAGTCTGCTTTAGATTTGGACTGCCTCCAAAAGCATTGGAATTCACTCTGTGTGTGTGTGGGGGGGGGGATCTGCATGAATTTCATTCGTCCCTGAAGGCATAGGATGTTTCTCTGCAGCCACACACACACACACACACACACACA
The DNA here is from genome assembly GCF_015220745.1 of Sebastes umbrosus. NCBI lineage: Eukaryota > Metazoa > Chordata > Actinopteri > Perciformes > Sebastidae > Sebastes > Sebastes umbrosus. Next base: position 34,299,837 of record NC_051269.1, on the reverse strand, counting down.
CACACACACACACAGCAACCACCAGCGAAGCCGCAGCTCATTAAGGTCTCTGATAGTATAAGAGGCTGAATATTTATGAGCCCGAGTGTGTGTGTGTGTGCGTGTGCATAATGAGTCTGTAGAATAAAGAGTGGGGACAGAAGTGAAGTGTCTGTCAACTGTAGTAATGTGTATGTTATTTCCAATAAGAGATGAGACCCAAGGCTTGGATGGGTGTTTTAATCAGTCATTGTTTCACGACAGAATGTCTAAATACGCTGCTTCCATGAGTTTGGACCACAGACTGTATATAAAAGTTGGACGTAGTTACCGTGATGTCACCCATTGGTTTGTGAATTGCCGTTTTGAAGCTTCGAGTTCGGCATTTTGTCCGTCGCTATCTTGTTGTTTTGCAACCAGAAGTGACACAAGAGGGTGGAGCTAAGTACAACCGAATGCTGGATAAGACGTTTTTAGGCGACCAAAAAATGTTACAGTTAACTTTCATGAACTGAAAACACACTGTGAAAGGGTTAACGTTCTATGACAAAAACACTGACAACTCCCAGACCGGACAACACTGTGGTAACGACCTGTCAATCACAAGGTAGCCACGCCCTAAAGCATACCCTGCTTTATGGTCTATTTGACTCTAAATGGGACCATAATTTACTAAATGAACATCATGCTGTATTAAAGAAGACTTGAAACTAGCAATTGAGACCATAAACTCATATTTACAATGTTTACTGAAGTAATAAATCAAGTGAGAAGTAGGCTCATTTTCTCATAGACTTCTATACAATCAGACTTCTCTTTGCAACCAGAGGAGTCGCCCCCTGCTGGCTATTAGAAAGAATGCAAGTTTAAAGCTGGGGACACACCAAGCCGACATCAAAGAATTACGTCGCCTTTGTTTTGGCCAAAAAGTTGCACCCGAACACACACCAAAAAAGACTACAACCGATTGCCAATTACCACATACGCTCTACGCCTGCATGAGATAAATAACTCTCCAACCCAGCAGGTAGCAGTAGTCTGTATTTGTCATTCAAAAAGGGAAACCAGAAGACCGAGAACTGCGGATATAAAAGGTGTTGTTATGATACGTACATGAAATAAAGCATCATTTGCCGACCATTTTCACACCACTCTCACTCACCACTTAGCTACATTCCAGAAGTTCGTGTCGTTGTGAAAATATCCGTGTATTAGAACGATCAGATGAGATGAAGATGAAAAATGAGAAGAGCCTTCTGTGTTTTTCCTCTTGACTTTACTCGTTTGCTTGCTTTTCTCACATCCGTTTCTCTTCTCTTGCACTGATTCGCTTCAGCTGAAGAGCCAATCAGAGTGATTTCTCTCACCGACGGGCGCCGGCAGCGATTCTACATGCTGAATCTGCCGAAAAAACTCAGACTCGCGACAGATGCTTGGCCAACCGTTGGCTTGGTGCGTCAGGGCCTTTAGGCACTTCCTCATTGGCTGCTTTTTTCAGACCTGGAGGTTGCCCACTGGTTTTGACTGGCAAGGGGTGGTTGAAAGATCTCCTATTACAGCACTCAAATCTTCTGCTAATGTCTATGTATCAACAACACTACTGTGAGTAAGTCAAACCACAAAAGATAGGAACTTTTGCTTTAATGACTTGCAACTACAAAATGCAAAATGTGTTTCCAGGTTTTGTTCATTTTGTGCAAATAAATAACACTATGAACTACTGATGAAACTTGAATAAATGACCGCTCATCACAATAATAAACACATCCCACTCCTGGGCAGACGCTACAGAGGTCAGACTGGTGACTCTGTCGCATAAACACGCACTGACAATGACGCTTTGGTTGTTTTTTTTCACACTGGTGACAATCAACGCACAAATTACCCTGGAGGGCAAAGATATTGAAGGAGAATAATGACATGTTAGCTTCTTAGATTGTGCCAACCATCTATGTAGGCTGCCACTCTGCCTGCTGATGTCTGCAGTCCTAGCATAGCTGAAGACATGAGGGCTTGTCGTCCTGCCGTCACAGAAAGTAATTTGCAGATAATCGTATTTGTACGGTATGGAAAAAAACAACTCCCACAGTTAGAATTAGTCAGGCTAGAAAATCCATCACAATGAACATGAAGCATTCACTTAGTTTTGTCAGTGTGACTGTCACTATTCTTTCATTTTCTTGCGACCATAAGATCAGTTTTTTTGTATTCCGTGATAATTTGTGTGCGTTTAGACTTGAACTCGCTAAAGGGCTACAGAGTGTGACGACACGGCTGGATGTGTGTGATTTAATGTGGGGTGGCACACACTCCACAGTTCTTTTGGGTTAGCCAGCCGTATAGTGACAAGTGCACCGCAGTGAAAGGGCGATGGCCCAGTAGGGCACTGGAAAGGGGGGCAGGAGGTCAGTGGATTGCATTAAGTAATCATACACAGTGACTGTTTTGTTCTTCCATAATGTGTTTCACAAAGATGCTCTAACAGCTGTGTTAGGGTCAGAATATACTGAGCAGCAAAAGAGAATATGTTAAATAGAGAAAATGAGTTAAACAGAGCTTAATAAGAGCAGAATAAACAAGTCTTCCCGTGATGCTTAATCATGCATTTAGATTTAATGAGATGCAAAATTCAAAGGCAGTATAAATGAATACAAGGCCAATGGAAACATGAACAGATGCAAAGAGACATGAACGGATAAAATTTCCCTCCAGGCGGCGTGAATTGTGGCGAAGACGCTCAACTTGTAAACATCTTAACACCGAGAAAAAAATTCATTGAGTCGTACAGTGTGACGTGACTCCATTAACGCACAGAGATGGGAGCACAAAGGGATAGGGCCTGTAGGAAAAACAAAAGAAACAACTGGAGCCAGATGCATAAAACTCTGTGTAGATTCACAATTAAAACTCAGACAGACGGAGATACACAATGCATACGCAATCTTTTTGTCAGATTTATAAAGCCGCTCGTTCGCCTGGTTTTGTTTTATACATCTAAATTTATTTCCACTCCCACGGGTAGCCATTAACGGATGTAGGAACACCCTTAAACACCTGTTTGCATATCAATGATTGTGTGTTCCCACTCCACCACTGATTAGACCTGTCAATGTGAAGAACGGCAAAGATTGACGACCGATTGTGTCGTGTGTGCATGGTTTTTGCGTGTACATATTGTTTATACATCTGGACCCTGGAGTTGGTGGTAAGTTTTAAACTCAGTCGGTAGCAAAACTTACTTGTACTTCAGACTAACATAGCACAGCGGTGAAATTGGCACAAATAACGGCAAGGCATATACTATGCTTTGTGTTGAGTCTCTGTGGACCTGAAGAGCTCAGCCAATCTCAAATAAGGAGACGGTGTCACGGTGACTATGTCTATTTTTTTTTACAAAGATCTGAGGCTCCAGTAGATATGAGAGAAAGAAATCCTGTTACACAGTATATGAAGGTTTAGTTATGCAAAACCCCCATAGGTACTCTAGGATCAATATTGTAAATGTGTGAAATATCACCTTTCCTTAATGTTGACAAGTGTGGCATGAGAAAGAGGCTACAGAAATGATCAAAAAATATATATTTTTATGGGTCTTTTAACTCAACTTGAGATTTGACAGGAAATATGAAGCAAGAGAGGGAAAAGTGACATGCTGACATGGAAAAGTGTCCAATGTGGGTCTGATTGGGGTTATTTGGTATGTGCTTTAGGCTGCTGGGTCACCGGGACATTCAGAAATCACTGTTTCTAAGGTAGTTTTCTGCAGCTTCCACAGTCAGCATCGGTGATCTTCTGTTCACATTAATGAAAAATACAGTAATTCAATAAAAAACTTGGACTAACTTGTCCATCCATCCTGTATATTTTCTACACCCACTTATTTTGTTCAGTGTTGCCGGAGCCTATCCCAGCATGCATTGTTAGAGCAAAAGGAACGGGTTGCCGGTGTGTCACAGGGCTAGCACACTTACTCTGTAGTCAAAATTATCAAACATTTTTCTATTACAAACAGGTTTCCTTCCCTTAAAAAACCTGTGCATGCCATGATATCGTCCTCTGATAATGTTGAGAAGTGGTCCGGTTCCACCGTACCACAACAAGAAACTGATGTCCTTGTAGTGGAGGTGCAAAATGGCCAGAAGCGAATAAGATTCCCTTAATAAGCTGCTGCAGACAGAAGGTGTTAAATTAGCTCGGGAGGAGATAACACATTTGTTTGTCCTGTTCCGAGGACGAACCATCGCCCGTACGTACAGTTTAATGATGTTACACTCCGGGTAGGTGATTATTGAATTAAAGCATAACTTTCAATCAATTATCACATAAACCAATTACTGCAAAGACCTGTGAAGGACTTTTTATTTTTTCTCATTACGGCCTGTTAATGTCAGTCAGAAATTCTGTTTAATGTTGCTCTCTGTGATCATGGAGCATAGTGACAGACCTGGATGGCATCATCTGTTGAATAAAGGATGTGCACTTTTATCCTTTTTTGACATGCAAAGAAAGGGCAAATCCTCATAAAAATGACCAAATATGATCAAAATGACCCTGTTTTATTTTTTTTACTTATGATACCGTCACTTCTTAACCTCTAACACCACACAGGCACAGTCAATTCCACAGTAAAGGCCTTTACACAGCGCGGACGTGACGAATAAACAACACGAAAATGAGAAATACTCGCCTGCTAATATTTTCCATCAAAACTATTCATACCAGCAGCGATGCAAATTTGCAACAGTTGTAATTTTTCCATAAAACATTTGAATAGCTTCATGCAGGCAGAGGACCAACTACTGGGATCCTATTGATCCAGAGCAGCGTCTGCCAGTCTGTCTGAGGTAAATTGTTGTATAGCCTAAACTACTGTAAGCTATTTTATTGAGTTTCCTTTTAGCAAAATGCTCTGAGCTAATTAGCCTCCTATAAACAGTTATGTGGAGTATCTAGGGCTTTTATTGTGAAAGATAAAAACAGAAGGATCTGGTTTGTGCTGCCTTGTTCAAGGCTTATTGAAAGATGGGTTATGACACATGCGCAGTGTAACTGGAGCTGCTGTCGTGCGTCGCTATTAGCTCAATTTCGGCGAGTGCAGACCAGATTTTACCGTTCATATGTTGTACCCTAATGATACAACCCGATGATGACACGTGACATCTCCTCTTATAACCATCCTTGCCTTTGTCAAGGTTGAAAGGAATAATAAGTTTTGACTGCGGAGCCTCCGTGGTGTTGCACACTATAGTGCACATATTGAATATGTCTATTCTGCACAACGTGATTGATTGATGACTTTATTCGCAGTGTGACAGCTCAGAAAAATCAATCTTGTTGAATTAAGAATTATGTTGCTTTTTCGACGCACAATATTCGTGTTCTGTGTAAAAGGTCGTGTTTAAGGTATTTAAGGCCTTAAATCATCAAAATTCACTCATATTGCTACAACCAATCAAATGGGATCTCATGACTAGCATGGAGGGATGGCTGAACACACCATGCAAGTACTGAATGTGAGCAAGTGCATGCAATACCATCTATGACACGATGCACAACAATAGTGGGCCAAATGCTGTTAGCTACATTAACTACAAATCACAAATAATAATACAAAATTACGATGGATAACGTGTTCACTTACACTGCTGAATGGACATACTTGTATTGTATTATGTAGAATAAATAGTTTGGTATCACTTTAAACCTCAATCTCATTCTGTATAAAGTTAATTGGACCACATATTTCCAAATAATATAATATAACAATACGTCACATATTATGTTCTGTCTCATCTGTAATCTTAGAACTAATCTCAATGTCCTTATAGAGCAATACCAGGTAAAACGGTGTCTCCTGGGTGCTAACGATGCCTGGGAACTCCCAAAACTCCTTAACACCAAACTACACAGTGCAAAAAGACAAGTGATCTTTCAACAGATTTTGCAGGAGTCATGAATGTTTGTCACTCACAATTTAAAGACAGGTGTAGACTTTGATATGAATATCATAAATATTTGAAGCTCCCAAAACCATGAATCAAATTAATCTTTCTCATCGGATGTTGTTGTATCTTCTGTGTTGATGCAGTTGAAGAGAAAGTCCGCCGACACTGTCTTAGTTGTATAACAAATTTATTACAATAAGTTCAGTATCGTAAACAAGTAACACGTTACTTGGAGAGCCTCCAGCCGAATAATGAGAAAAACTCTCTCGAACGTATACAGACAGCTCCTTAAATACCGAGCTTGTTCTGGTCAAACACTTAGTTTCCTCATATGGTTTTAGGAGAGGGACAAATAAAAATAGAAACACCTCTTTTTTACCTTGACCAGATGTCTCTTCAACTCTGACCCAGGCCTCCCAGGACCCTGCTGACTTAGCATTTGGTATATCTTTACCTTGACCAGATGTCTCTTCAACTCTGACCCAGCTCTAAATCAGGAAGGCCCAAACAACAACTAACATTCCAATATACTCTCCTAATACAAACCATCTATATAAATATGCTGCATCTAACAGCAGACACCTCAATGTCAAAGTGATTGTGAACATGAGGCTCATACAAATGGTATCCGTTCAATAGCGATTAAATATTAACACAGGTCTGTAAAACCTCTTGAGGTTGCTCTCAGAAAGAAAAATGCTCTGCATTTTCCCAAAGGAAATTTTGTCCGTCTGTGTTTGCTGACAGTGACAGTGAGATACTGTCACAAATTAAAGCTTGTACTGTTTATGGTTACAGCGGCTTGTTTATCACCACCACCAAAAATAAGCAAAAGTCAATTTGTTAATTAGTGAGTAATTTGTTGGACTAATTGTCAGTTTTATTGATGGTATGCAAGTTTAATTATGATCATTTGCTGACTTCTTTGTGTATGGCAGTCAAGCAGCCGGTGGCTCATTATGATGAGCAACATAAGAAGGATGGAGAAGGGTGGTGTTCAATATAAAGGCTGTTGGGGGTGATGCTGTAGGGCTGGAGAGAAAACTGATAACTCAAGGGGACATGCTGGTGTTTAAGTCACTCAGTGGGGTCGTCTCACTGCTGCAGATGAAAGATCCGCTTTAATGTGCTTCTGCTGCTTCTAATCACGGAAATAGAAAGAAACCCAGACAGGGTTAACCCACTAAAATAAAATAGGGCCAAAGGTTTTGCCCTTTGGAAAAATTTAAAAAGTTTTGGGCACCCTGGACTTTTAAACCCCAAAAGGCACAATTAGACCACACTGGCAACCATCATAACACATTTGAAGTTTTCAAGTTAAATAGTTTCTGAGTTCTGCTCCGGAAACGAAAGTGTGCCACTCGAACGGACGGAAGGACAGAAGGACGGACGGACGGAATGACGGACACCCGTCACTACATTGTCGTGGGGGTATAATAAAGAGAGATGACAGTTTGCATTTCCCAACGCATTTTGTACTGTTGTCTTATTTGAAAACTAACTTTAGTGCATCCTGATGATCATCTTGGGCAAATATGCTTGCTTTATGCAAAAGTATGTATGTATATATTTATTATTGGAAATCAATTAACACAAAACAACGACAAATATTGTCCAGAAAACCCTCACAGGTACTGCATATATTCAATCTAGCTTTAAAACTGAGCCTCCGAAAGATTGACTAGTGGCCAGGTCTGACGGCAGCCCCCGTCGGATTTTTAAGAGGTTAATTAAAAATTGCAAGTTGCGTTATTGCGTTAAATAAATTAGTGGCGTTAAAAGAAATTTGCGTTAACTTTGACAACACTAGTAAATAGGTGATTGTTTGTTTACACATTAGCTTCTTTATAAGGTCATTGCTGTGTTTACAGCTTGTTGCCCCTAAGTGGCTGAAAATATCTAATGATGCAGGTTTAACATAGTTCCTGGGTGGAATTTGAAGGGACATTTTGGATGTGGAACTGCAGCCCCGGAACTTAAATTGTATCTACAGTATATATCTTCAAAAATGCAAGAATGGTTCCTGAAAAATACATATTTCTGTGGTCAAAAAGGTTTGTTGGCCATGAGGAAATCAACCAGTAAGATAGTTATCGTGTGAGTCAATAACATCCTGCACAGTTGTACCTCATTCAGTGTAATCTGAATCAATAGCATGCTGCCAACAGTAGGTCAGTATTCCTACAGACAGTTAATTGGATTTAAATTGAATACGGCAGACTATCGACTCCTTTTCTCTTGTGAGGACACCTCGTGTCAAAGCAGTTTGTTGCTCAGGGAAAGGAAGATGTGATGGAGATAAGACTACGCTGCAGTGGGACTCATCTCAAGGGTACATAATGTTGCTATACGTATGTCAGGATGTACAATGAACGTCAGAAAAGCTGCTTTGTTAGTGGTTTTATTCTATTATGGTTAATCATTGTTAATTTCTTGCATGTTTTAAAGTTTTATTAGTTTGTTGTGTGCAGTAATTATTTGCATGGAAATCATCACATATTGCTCTGAAGTGGAATTCTGCATTATCTGCTCAACAAGCTGCCAACAGAGACACTCCCATCTAATGAATAAGTAATTACTAAACTAAGCTGTTTGATGCAAAGTGCTCCATCATTTAGCGACAGATCTGCTGCCAGCGCAGGAATGTGCTCCCGCTGACAGCAATGCCTTTTCATGTCAACTTAGCCGGCCTTGTGGGGTTCCTACACATCAACCGAGGATAACAGAGCTCTTGTCAGGAGCATTACATTTACGGCTAGGCAACTAGAATTTTGGCTTAGGAAAAAATGTAATTCGATGAGTGGATAATTTTGGTCTAAGATTGTCAAAACTTCTCTAAAAATGGCAAAATTACAGTTTTTGTAGAGAAAAACACAAATGTCATATTAAATCACTCTATTTCCTCATTCACAACATCTCTTACTAAAAGGCAGGAAAAGGGTATTCAATATCGGCTCTATATATACCTACACAAATATACTATGAACTGCTTATCTTTGACCTGTTAAACTGTAGGAGATAATGTCCATCCACCACACTCACAACGGTGTTTCAATGTCAACTACAGACTATATGTACAGTTCTTTATCCTCTACATGAAAATTATATGGTGGATAAACACACTGCTTTGTCTTTTTTCTGCAAATCTTTGCTTTTTAATGTGTCCCATTTGGGAAGTCTTTTGAGAGACTAATCGAAAAACATCAGGATTACAAATGCAAAAGTAACAAATGGACAGTAAAAGATATCTTTAGTGCAGAAGTGAACTGCTAGTGGTACATACTGTATTTACATTCTTGTACTGTGAAGTTGCTGATTTATTCAGTAAACTATCTGTGGTAGACAACTTACTTTATATCAAGATTATAAGAAGAGACATTTCCTTGAAGTCAAGATGAAATGAAAAATGCCTTTTTAACCCTTTTAGATCCCATCCCCGGTCATATTGTGCACCTTTATATCAAAATCCAGTCATCTTTTCTTCCTGTGTAACAAAATATGACCTAAGCTAGTACCAACCAGTTTCAACCACTAATATCATGACATCCATCCATCAATCAATCTGCAACTTTTAGCAACAAGGGAGGTGTGTGTGTTGTAGCTCCGTATCGCGCTACATTCTAAGCCCGCCCACATTTTAGCAGTCCAATCAAATGTGAAGGATTTAATTTAAATCCATCTTGTAACAGTACAACGCTCAAATATTCTGTTTCACCGGAGTATACTCCCGGTACAGAGGCTAAAAACACTCTTAACTTCTGTTTCACTGGGATGATATAGCTGACATAAAGGTCCTTTTCAATTAAAATACTGACAATAATCCAATCTCAGAAAGAGGCTGATGATAAAATCAAACCTCTGAAAGCCCAGGTATTGAAAGAAAACAGTTCAAATAGCACGAAGGTTGGAGAGAATTTTAATGACGGATAAAAGTTAAAAACCGCCCCTGAAGTAAAACTGAATGTACCTTGTGATTATTTATATTAAGAGCAGCCTCATGCCCAGAATCAGACATGTTTGGTTGATTCAAAGCAGAAATACTCACCGAGATGATGGCAGCCAGAGTCTCTATGGCCCCGGTGCTCAGTGTGATGTAGGGGATGATGTTCTCGCCAAAGCCTGCTTCCCGAAGGATCCCACTGGTGTAGTACCAGATCTATGAAAAATAATATATATTCAAAATATATAGCCACAGTGTATATATATAGGCAATTGACAGAAATTATGGATTTTGATGAGCTGAAGCACTGATGCTGCAAATCAGTTGCACTGCAGCACAATCAGCCTCTGTAACATCATCACCGAGTCACTCTCAGACTATAATATTTACTGGAGTCATTTGACAGCTCTGATGGTGATATAAAAAATAAAGACCTCCAGAGTGATCTAAATTAAATTCCTGTCTTCTTGGAATAAAAATGTATGTAAATGAAGTCGTGTTCATATCTATGATAATTCAGATGAACTTAGTGATTCCTAGCTTCGCGTTATATCAATCAAAAGCCCATCAAACTGATCAAATGTGAAAATATGAAAAATTGAGCACAACTATTAGTCTTTATGATATTCATCCTGAATATGAATTTGGGGACAAGCTAAGAATCCATTTGCATGCATTGCATACAGCCTACAAATACGTCAAAGAACAAGCGTGTTTGCATACTTTAATTCAGGAATTTTATTTTTAAAAAAAAGTTATTTCTATAAAATGGTCACTACATTGTGAAAGTAGTACATCAAACAGGTCATCTGAAAAAAATCATGTGTCTCTGTGTCCTCCGGTGCTCCTAACGGCATCTGAGAGATTTTACTGACCGGAGGAAAACAAGCAGTAAGAGCTGATCTGAGGTCTGCCTTCCATCTGCTGTCTATGAGAGCCGGCTGTCAATCACTTGCGAACTCCGACCAAACGGTGAAAATAGTCAGTGCTGATCAAATATGAATCAATATTATGTTACGTTAATGCCTATTTCTCTCCTCAGATGTTTTCAGAATCATCTTGTAGTGTACAGTTTAGCTGTAAAATGACAAAGTTTGTGACACCGCCGCCATTGTGAAATCTTGTGAAGGAACGCCAAGTTCCGGTCACATGACCGGAGCACAGCCAATAGGAACGCTCTCTCTCTCTGAAATGACCTGTGATTGGTCAAAGTCTCCTGTCATGGGAAATTTTTTAAAGCCTGAAAACAGAGCCATGAGGAGGTGCAGAAGTCTAGTTTCCTCTCAGAACACTTGAACTACAATATGCTGAAAGGTTATTATGGAATTTTTTCCCAATGATGCCAAAAATATACTGCCTACTGCCACTTTAATAGACACTTGGAAGTTTGAAACTGCATCTTTTTCAATAAACAGGAGCTCACTTGTCTGCTCCACATGGATTTAAATACAAGACAGTTTCATTCTTTAAAGGTTATAACTTTTCTAATTTAAAGTTTTTGCCAATCATTGAGGTTCCTCTACATCATTCCTCATGGAGATGGAATTTACATAATCTAAAGTTAGTTTTTCTCAGTTCACTGTTGTCATCCTCTTTATTTTAAGTGCCAGATGGCAGCAATAAGCAGCAACTCTTCTCCTCATGCAGGCGTATTCCTGGCAAACACTGGCATCTATATGCCCAACATATCATTACCACCCACCAACTGCACTTCAACATGTCAGGTGGAGGACGGTTAAACATCTCTTCCAGTCAACAAAGTGCACAACAGAGTGACTCAAAGTGATTTCTCCATGCCAACGGGTTCCCAAACACAGTGGTGTATGCAACCTAAATAGAGACTGATCCACTCTAACTGGGGCAAGAAAACTGGCTTCATAAGACCTCCTATTTTATGATAAATATGTCTACACTTTTTAACCTTTTTTAACAAAAAAGCAAGTGAAAGAAAATATTTACGCATGCATAATTTTCAAACATAACCTTTGCCTATAAAAAAATAACTTATTTTTAAAAGAAACAACAAATATGGGGTCACACCTGTGCATGCACAGACCCACGGGGCACTGCAATGTGTGCTACACCTGATCCACAGTCACTTTGTCACTGACAGGACTGTGATAGGACTTTAGCAGTCACATGTCAACCTGGCTGCGGCTACAGCGAGAAGGAGTTGTTTCTCAGCTCAATAAAAGCCTTCTGGAGCAGTAAAAGGAAGTGTTATGTTTGTCTTGACAAAACTACAGCTCCAATGTAAGGGGTGTGCTTGTCAATATTGTTATATTAACAATGGATCAAACGAGGGGTTGCTTATAGGGATGAACCCACAGTAAATGTTCAACCAACTCTGCAGTTCCACTCAGCTCTACATAGTCGGGGTGTCACGATTTTGATTCTAAATCCAAAATCAATCGGAATGAGCTTTCGATTTTGACCTTCGAAGTCAAAAGCAGGATTAGCAATTCTCCCAGTATTCTTTTTTGTCTCCATCCCTGCTTACTTGTGCGGATCCGAAGGTCTGAATAACAAAAAGAAAAACCCCTCAAAGACAACATAGCACGGCATACAGGTAGCCTGCCCTGCAGCTGCAATTTGAGACACCACGGCCACTGCCGGAGTCGGAGATGACGGAGAAATAAGAGAACTGTAAAATCACCCTTCTTCCCTGAAGTCACCGGTTGGCAACATTTTGTCTTCCCTGTGAGTTTTGTAAACAACAAATGTGTCGTTGACAGAAAATCTACAGTTTGTGGGCTGCAGAAGATTTAGAGACATCAGCAACCAAAGAAAAAAGAGCTCATCGAACTGTTTGGTGATTTCAGTCGCTTAAAGCCGTTTGCGTATCTACAGCACCAAATGAGTTTGGGTGGAGACCAAAACAGAGCTAAAAGAAGAGTGAATATTAAGCTTGTATTCGTAGACTCCAAATAAATGCTAATGTTGCTCCGTGTCTGCTGAATGTGTAAATAGGATGCGGTTTTACTAACAGTTGTATAAGGTAACAATATGCCAGTGTTGTGTTCTCAACTTGTTTTGCTGCCCTCAAGTGGCTAAAAAATATAAAATAATGTTGCTTTAAGAATACTGCGCTGTTTGCCTGAGATAGAACTTGCTAAGATCAGAGAGCCAGGGTTTTAACTGAGGATGTTTTGATGGTCTGGTAAGAAGAAAGCAGAATGGCTCTTTCTTTTATCTGAGTAACTCTAGTTAGAGGAAACACTTTTCAATTTCCTGGCACAAATCTCTGACAATTTTGAGGTGTGACTGGAGGTGTGACAGAGCATCTTCAAGAAAGTCTCTGGCTGATATGCAGCATGGTTGTCATGCAAACGGTGTTGAAAGAAGGTACAGTATATTTATAATTACAAGTTAATTTTTATAATTACATACATACCAAAGACATTGCTGATTTTTTAAAGTAGAAAAAAAAAGTGTCCTAAATATAACGCACTGTAAGATAAGTAAGAACAGGATTCCGCCGACAATGGGAGAAAAGTGTAATAATAATCTTACAGCGTTGAGGCCACAGAGCTGATAGCAGGCCATGCTGACGATGATGGTGATGAGCTGCCAGCGAACAGCTGGGCTCCTCAGCAGCTGTAACACAGAGGCGGTGTGTAGGTTGTCCTGAGCTCGAGACTCCGCGTGGACCTCCTCCAGCTCCCGGGACACATCTTTCTTCCCCAAAAACCTCTGGAAGGCTGACACACACACACACACACACACATATAAACACACAGTGTTAAAAAATATCCACAAATAAATACAACAATAATGCTGAGATCAAAGAAGTTGAGGATTTACTCCAAAGCAAATGAAGACGTATCCTCATAAATGGATCAATGTGTTAAAAACTGAACACCCACTCAGACTAAACTGAAATTGGTTTTCTGTCGCTTTATCGAGTGTCCATGATTAGAGTAAACTGGGTCCCACTCTTGTATCTTTATGATGTGTAATCTGTATTATGTCTGTTGCTTTGGTTTGTTTGGCCTCCATAAAGTGAGAATAGAGTAATGCAGACTCAATGTTAATCAGCTCCCAGGTCAGTCTTTTCTTCTTATTTGTTTTTTCTATTATAATTTATTTAGTTTCATATTACTTTTCTTATCTGTGTCAGAGTTTGTTTGTTTTTTTGACTTTGTTTTGAAACTAATTATTTTTATTCAAATATTGTTATTTATATGGTTTTGTTCATGTTTTTTTTGTATGTGTTATTAAATAAATCAGTACCCAGTGGAGTCATTGACTCCTTGAGGTGGAGAACCTTTTGTGGAAAACAGAATCAGCAGAGTTATTGATTGCAATTCAAGGCTCTGTTTATTTACAGGCTTTCAAGTTGATGTGTCTGAGTGGCTGAAATATTTGCTGTTTTTAATCTCACCTTTTATTTATTTTTTTTCTATAAAACTATCTGTGTGTTTTGCAACTGTAATGAGAAAGGAAATGCATTCAACCCATGTGTTATAGGCCTCAGGGATACAGTGCACACAATGCATGTTGATGAGAACAATGAATGTAAACATAACTGATTGTTAACAAGAGAACTGCACAGGATGCCTCTGTAGTCAAACAGAGTTGTGACATACGCCGAGGCTACATTCTGGGCCCGTCATGTTCTCATTATAAAGAGGACCTATTGTGTTTATTTTCATTATTAAAACATGTTTACATGCTTTAATGTTTAAAAAAACGCTTCACTTCTCATACCGGCTGTGCCGCAGCAGCTCTTTTCACCCGCTGTCTGAAACGCTCTGTTTGAGCTCCTGCTCTGATTGGTCAACCGAACCAAACTCTTCGGACTCCGCTCCAGCTCCGCTCTAACTAGCTTTGTTTAAGGGCGTGCCAAACTATCCGCTAGGCAGGTATTATGCAAATGTGTTACTCGGTGACATCACCACGTTACGGAAGAAAAGGCGGTACTTCAAGCGAGGCGTTTCAGGCAGTTCAGGAGCAGTGTTTCTGTGGGGGAGAGTTTGGCGTGGACTTTGGGCTTTGTAACTTTGAAGATCTTTTACATGCACAGAAAAAACTATAAAAGCATAATAGGTCATCTTTAAATGCTCCCTTTGGTTTACATAATTCATAAACACAATAATACATTTTAATGCAATAGAGCTGACACTCTATCTGTCAACCACAGTGATTTAAAAAAGTAAACGTTCTAATATGTTGTATTATCCTCAGATGAATGCAGACAAAGTTGTCCTTAGTTGTCTTTTGGTCACAGACACCACCAAACCCTCTGCCCTACTTGTTGTGCAACAAGTTAATGCACTTATTTCATGTCAAGCCTCATACAAGATTATATAAATGATGATGATTAATGTCATTTGTTATATTCTTCTTTCAGTCAAAAGCCAGAAAAAATCAGAAATACACACACATTTTATATTTGTGTGTGCACAGAGCTGACCGGGTTTTCTAGCATGGCTGGTTGAAGGTTGTCTGAACTTGAATATGATGGATTGGAGGGGATGGGTGGGTGTAGAGAAACCTCTTTCCTCACTTTAATCCTTTCTCCTATCCCTTGGGTTGTGGGAATTCGAGGTGGGTACAGGTTAAGGACGCGACCCAGAATAGCAAATCTCTATACACCAACAGAGACTAAAAGCAGGTCATTAGGATGTGGGAGTGGAACAGCGCACAGTGTGAACAGTGACCACACAGGAGGCAAGAGGACCTGACAAACTAAAGCCTGGTCTAGGGTCTCCAGGGTGTCATGGTGCAGCATTTAAACACAGTGTGTGCGTGTCAGTGTGTGGGTGTAAACACAAATGTTGATGCTACACTAGGCAGGATTTTGATATTGTATGTCTCAGAAAATACCTTAAAGTTAAACTACTAGAAAAAATACAAGCCTATAATGTAACAATGAGCTGCAACAGAATGTCCTACTAATTGATATTATGTTTGTCCCACATATAATTTTACGTTCTGCAGCTACGGGAAGGAAATAACCAAACCTAAAGAGTGACATACTGGACATCACACACTCAGACATACAGTATATCCTCAACAGTGTGCAAGACCAGAGATAGCAGACTCACATATGTTATGTTTTGCAGTACCTGTAAGGGTTTCTGGAAAAAATGTGTCATTGTTTTGTGTTGTTAATTGATTTACAATAATAAATATATACATACATTTGCATAAAGCAGCATATTTTCCCACTCCCATGATGATAAGAGTATTAAATACTTGACAAATCTCCGTTTAAGGTACATTTTGAACTGATAAAAAATGTGTAATTTGCGATCAACTATGGACATTCATGCGATTAATTGCGATTAAATATTTTAAACAGACCTAATATATAACTATTTTATTTACTTTACAAGCACCTATATGTGCATTGAAAATGGCAAATATCTAAAAACCGTTATTTAGAAAAATATACAGTGATGTAAAAACCATAAGAAAATGAAGGAAAGGACAGAAAACAAAAGACCCATCATGCTGAAATGATCCTCTGCTACCAGAATAGGTGTCCACCATGAGATCTTACCTCAACATAATTATCATCCAGGTGAGTACAGGTAAACGAGTATTCAACTGTCTCTCCCTGCTGACAGAAACTATGGAAACCTGCTTTAATCCAGAATCATACTGGGGCTGTTAGTGTCAGTGGCCTGGCTATGGCATGGCATGATATTGATGTGTGGCAACCTAGTTTATTTTCCCAGCAGGACAGTGGGGCTCCACTCCATGTCACTGTTGAGGCCTGAACACTCGCAGCGTGCTCAAAAGTCTGACTGACAGACTGTTTGAGAAACGATTCTACAATATTGCGGGTGACAATAAAAAGAAACAAGTATTGAGACAGGTGTTAAAAATTTAAAGAGGGTCTGAAAGGGACTGACAAGAGGGTTACTGTGGAGGCATTTTTGCATAAATTTCAAGGGCAAGCGTAGCGTTATTCTATATTTCTATTATTGTCAACAAGTCCCATGAGAAGACCTAATCAATAATGCATAGCCTGTCTCTCAACAGTTTCCGACTATACAGTTGTTTCCATAACCTGCCTCTCAGTAGGCTTGCCACAGTAGTCAGTGTTACAAAGTGTTTCAAAGTGTTACAAGGTGTTACAAGGTGTTACAAGGTGTTACAAGGTGTTTCAAAGTGTTACAAGGTGTTATCAATACATAGTCAGACGACGGACGCTACAAACTGAAAGTGAAAGTGTCTGCTCCATACAGAATCTCAGCTCAAAGTAACAGGAGTCACATTCACACACGGGACGAGAGAGAGTTGACAGACAAGACGATTTGGTGTCGAAGCAAAAAGCAAAAGCGGCTATTTGGCAATATTTCGAATTTAAACCTAATGCTGTAAGGGAACCATAACATTAATGAGGCAATCGAAGTGCGGAGAACGGAGTGTTCACAGCCGGTGTGCACGGCACAGGAAAATGTCCACACCATGACATCCCTACCTCTCAGCCCCCAGCCAATTAGTTCCTACTGATGATGTAAATCTTTATAGTATATAGGTATCACTTTAAGTTTGAAAAAGGCTCAGTAATTTTCCTAAAACAGCTGGCCGCTGTAGTTTTCAGTAAAAGTTACTCAAACAGATAAGTAGTGTATTTGTTGGGGAGTGTATCAGCTGCGGATTAATACACATTTTGTGCATTAGTGAGTTGTTAAGGGCACCTGGACGGTGTATCTGGGATTGACTCATACTTAACTACAGTGCCCATGTTCATGGTAATGAAGGAACATATCAAACAGTGTTATGATGTGTCTTATGTATGTGTTTTTAATAGAGATGTCCTGAGGCACTGCTAAACTCAGATGCTACATATCATCACTTCACCTAGCGGTGTACAGACAGTCACCTACTCCTCAACGTCACCAAGACAAAGGAGCTCATCTTTGAAACTTCCATCAAACTGCCAACCAGTGGAGATGGTGGGGAGTTTAAGTACCTCGGCATCATCCTAGACAATATACTGAGCTTTGATCACCAGAGACGTCTATAAACGCTGCCAACAAAGACTCTCTCTGCCATTCGCAAACTGAAGGCTCACAGTCAAACCCACCTCCTGCTGCTTCTATATCGTAGCATTATTCAACCCATCCTCCTGTACTGAGCCACCTGCTATTTCACCGTACTCACCCTCACCAATAGAAACAAGCTCCTGAAAATCACCAACATATCTTCTAAAATAATTGGCTTCCCCACTCCCAACCTGCCAGCCCTCATTGACACCGCCACCATTCACAGAGTACTGACCATCGTACGTGACCCCTTCCACACCCCTGTGTTTGATTGTGTACAGACTGTGAAAGCAAATGTCCTCTATAGAGGACGATAAAGAATGGATCTGAATCTGAATCATTAGCACAGAGCAGTGTACAAAAACATTCAGGTCATAGCTTCTCCCTTTTAGCCGGCGCAAAGCGCAACTTTCGGAGCTTAAAATGACAAACGTCGCCGGCAGCAGGTCATAAAGCTGGTGCTTAGTGTTGATTCTATGAGTAACTTGATGGCAGGCCAAAATTAAAATTGGCTGTTGTCTCGTTAAAGTGCTCTGCAGCCGGTGTCTGTACTCAGCCAAGTATCATTTGGGAAGGGAACACCCTGTAACAATCAGAAGAGGACTGACTGTTTGCAGCTTCAACAACTCTGACAGAGTGATACCTCCCCAAACTTATCCTCTAATTGAACTGGTTGGTCCATTCATATCTGCACAATGGCTCTCAAAAAGTGTTTCTACAAACATGTAAAAAGGATAACACATCATTGGTAAGGTCATTTGTTGGGGCAAAAATGGAAGTGACAGCAAAATAAGTGTCACAGGGAGTCTGATATGTCTGAAACTGCAAAACAAAAACAAACTAGAATTACCGCCTTGGGGTTGTATGCCTCCGCCAACCAGTCAAGTTGCAATTTGCATCCATGTCTGTCCAAAATGTCATCATTTTATCCTATTAGACATTTGTGTGAAATTGTTATATTTACCTCCTCCAAGGCCGAAGGCCTAGGAAGAAGGTTATGTTTTCACCGGTGTTGGTTTGTTTGTTGGTTTGTTGGTTTAGACAATAACTCCAAAAGGAGGGGTGTGGTGTTGCACATTGAACAATCTATTAGATTTTGGTGGCGATCCGGATCATGATCTGGCTTCAGGAATGTTTTTTAATAACTCTGCTCAGCCTGTACATTAACCCTACAGGCTTTAAGACATGCACAGTGTTACTGATGACGCGTTCATGACGCAGCGGGGGGGGCAGCGACTTACATCTCATCTCAACATAAACAAAAACACATGTGGATGGTGGCGCAAGCTGGACGGCGAGGAGGGGGGGGGGGGGCAGCAGCGTACATGAAACCTGCCTTGACGGAGGTCTGCGCTCCCTGAGTGCACTTCTAGTTAGTATATGAATTCTTGAGTTATGGCTAGGGCTGACCCGAACGCTTCGAAGCTTCCATGCTTCCATGCTTCCATGCTGCCATAGTATTCGACCTCTAAATCAGTATTTGAATGCTTAGTTTTTTTAGTTTTTTTTTTAAATATAAATATGTATAATAAATCCAAAATTGCTCATGAAATACGGAATAATCCCACACCATTATTATTTATTATTCTTAGTTATTCTGAGACGGATATCGCTGTTTGTTGTGTGTAGAGGTACGTGTGTGTAGCGGCAGCGGCACTGAAACGGGGGAGATGGAGACGAACATGTCAGCCTGCTGCGCCACGCCATGAAGCTTCGAAAACCTTCAAATATTCCTCACCAAAACTTCGAAGCCCAAAAAATGTTTTTTGTGACAGCCCTAGTTAAGGCCAAAAACGTGTTTTGTGAGGTCACACCTCGAATCCAAGTGGACGTTTGCGCCAAATCTGAAGGAATTCGATCAAGTCGTTCCCGAGTTATCACCAGAATGGGACGGACGTGAGGTCACAGTGACCTTGACCTTTGACCACCAAACTTCTAATCAGTTCATCCTCGAATCCGAGTGGACGTTTGTGCCAAATTTGAAGAAATTTCCTCTAGGCGTTCCTGAGATATCACATGAGAAAGGTACGGACGGATGGACTGGTGGCGGAGTGGAGGCATAAAAATAAAACTGCTGGATTCGATCCCACGCCTTGCTGTAGGTCAGAGATCAGCGACCTTGACATCTTGCCTTCAGCCAATCCGACAACAACAACAGAGAGCAGAGAAAAAGACAAGAAACGAGCACATACTGAAACTAAATTAAATCGGTGTGTTGAGAAGGTGAGACCTCGTGTCATATCTTTTAGTTCAGTCCTGGCACGGTAAAAAGTAAATTCATGCCTTGTATTTATTGGTAAGCTCAGAGATGAAAAATTAGATAAACTGATGTCAGAAGCACTGAATGCAGTGGGGTCGAGGCTGCTGAAATTAAATGCTGTTTGGCAATCGCAATGACAGCCTTTAGTATATAAAATGATCTCATCTTCAACCTCTGTACCCTTTAAATGGAGGGCAGGACCGCTGCAGATATACGACATGACAAGAGATGAGATGGGGAGCAAGTGAACGTGCTGTTCCTGTCTGACACTGTATGATGTTAATACGACGCTACAGGCCCACCCATCCAGATTTGTGGTGCCGACAACAATTCAGCTGTTGTTGTCAACACACACTTGTAACACAAGCCAACAACATGGATCTGCAGCGCTGTTCAGACTCATTACAGGCAGCACATCAGCCAGTCATTACCATCAGCTGTTTAACGGCTGGAAAAGCACCACAGAGGAACACGTCTTTTCAAACACACATCAACGCAGTTTTAAATAGATTCAGAATCAACAGAATACTTTTGTTGCAGTTGTTAACCAACACGTGGTTGATTTTTAAAGGTCTCTTCTTGCTCATTTCGTCTTTTGACTGTTGTGTCACTTAAAAAAAGAAGAAAAAAAAGCTCATTTCCTGATTCCAATTTGTCGAACAGTCTCAAGGTTGGAATTATTTATTTGGCAAGAGCAGCTATAAACAAAGACAGATGGTAAAACGAGAGTGAGCTAAAAATAAAAGTGCTCCATCAAGAGAATTACAAGCACCGCCCTTGAATTCCAAACACTTTGACAATAAAGTTTGAAGTTTAACTGCACTGCACAAAGTTAAGAGTAAGTTTTCAAAGAGACACCATCACAAGCATTTACATAAAAAAAGCATTAAAAAGAAGAAACAATGTGCGTGATAACTTCCCACAGTTGTAAAATCATGTCTCGTATTAAAATAAATTACTATATAATGTTTTGGCGTCTGATAAGCCTTTAAACTCATAGATCTGTTACTGGAATGGGACTTTGTAGATGTTATTTCATGTCTCACTGCTACCTGAAGCAACACATCCCACCAACACAGACCGTTCTGCTCCATAAGGGACATGTGGTGTAATCATCATGTATTATTCTTGATATTCTATTATGTTTATTCTATGGCTGTCAATCAATTAAAATATTTTATCGCAATCAATCGCATGATTGTCCATAGTTAATCGTGATTAATCACACATTTTTTATCCGTTCAAAAAGGAGGGAAGAAAGAGAGATTTGTATTAATAAGTATTTAATAAGCTTATCAACATGGGAGTGGGCAAATATACTTGCTTTATGCAAATGTATGTATATATTTATTACTGGAAATCAATTAACAACACAAAACAATGACAGATATTGTCCAGAAACCCTCACAGGTACTGCATTTAGCATAAAAAATATGCTCAAATCATAACATGGCAAACTCAAGCCCAACAGGCAACAACAGCTGTCAGTGTGTCAGTGAAAGTGGGCAAGTCTGTAAAGGGGAGACTCGTGGGTACTCATAGAACCCATTTTCATTCACGTATCTTGAGGTCAGAGGTCAAAGGACCCCTTTGAAAGTGGCCATGCCAGTTTTTCCTTGCCAAAATTTAGCATAATTTGGAACGTTATTTAGCCTCTTTCGCGACAAACTAGTATGACATGGTTGGTACCAATGGATTCCTTAGGTTTTCTAGTTTCGTATGATGCCAGTATCCTCTAGCTTTAAAACTGAAACTGCTACAACCTCTGAAAATATCAAAGCTGCGTTAATGCGTTATTATTGTGTTAACTTTGACAGCCCTAGTTTATATTAGATATTGTTTAATACGTTATTATCTTCAAATGAATGAGACAGGTGCTGTAAATGTGCAGTGTTGACAATAGTCTAACTATATTTAAATGAATTCATGAATTCAAACATTACTGTTTCCCCCTTTTTGTTAATGTTGTTTTATGATTAGCAAGCTAGTCTATTCCATATGTACACTGTATTTTGGATGAATTTGTAGCGTTTCTGGAATCGCCAGAAAGTTACAGTACATACATAAGAAGTCTTATCAATTTATATTCTAAAATTAAACCGCAGAATAAAACTCATCGTTCCCTTGATCTCATAGTTTTATCATGAGTTTATGTATGTTACGAAATAACAAACAGGATGTTCCATATTTCAAAGAACACAAGCAACCAAACCTTCAGAGGGTGCCCATCTATAATGTATGGACAGAGACATCAAAGAGCTCAAACCACCAAAGACACAAAACATATACGATAAAAGTCTTATCTAATGTCACATTTTTCTACATGCTTCATTAGCGCATTCAGTTTGAGCTCCGCCTCTGCCCCCTGCTGCTCCTTTTCCTGTCACAGCATTTTAACACTCAACATAGATCACACTATAGTTTCTCCCATATAGTCTCTGATGTCTAGAAATGTTGGTTGGGCGGGAAGATGCATATTAAGAGTTGAGAGCACGTACCTAAATCATTTCACACATGCTACATGGACATTGTATTGTTTGGATTGACAAATTCTTGAGTTACAAGTCTTTAAAGCTGAAGTTGGTAACTTTGAGCAAATTGTATTTGTATAAGATGGTCATTATATCATGACAGTAGTATATGAGACAGATAATCTAAAGAAAATCATATTCCTCTGTGTCCACCGGTGTTCCCAGTGGCATTTTCAAGATTTCACAGACCGGAGGAAAACAACCACTCAGAGTCGAGGAGTTTCTAAGACGTTGTCAATCACTGCTCGCAAAACTCACATCAAATATGAATCAATATTCTGTTACTGTAATGCCTATTAATAAAATGAAAAAGATCAATACATTACCGTTAAGGTATGTATAACACACAGACATGAGACACATGATATCATTCAGTGTAATTTACACTTCTGAGAATATCATCATCTCTGATGTTTTTTCAGTATCAAAGTAATTGGGTGATAGTTGTCTGTTCATTCACGGGAACATTATAAACAGGAACTACTAATAGCCAATTTGTTCATGATGCCATTTGCCAAAAAAACAGGGCACAAAAGAGAACATGTAGCTGACATTACAAGAGCCAATTTGATTAGCTTTTAAAGAGGTCTTGCTCTTCCTGATGGCTTTCAAGATTTCTCTCAACATATTGGTTCCAAAATCAGCCTTGGTTTTCCACCACAACATTTGTTTCATTCACAGCATCAAACCATAGATATTTTAATGACTTGTAAGTTCAAAGGACCCTGCACACAGCATGTTATCAACTTATTATTCTGGTTGATTAGACCCCCTCTCAGGACTGTGCAGGCATGTACTAATTATGCTTCACATCTCTGATGCGCCTGTTAGGACAGGACAAATTACAACTTTATCACTCTTATTGGTACATTGGGTGATCTTGCATACATCTCAGCATGGCTCCACCCACCCTCAACCTGAGCAGAGGTCTAATCAGTCAAAATAACTCCTGACAACCGTTTCACATTAAGCACAGATTTTCGATCGCAAAATTTGCATACAAATTTATAAAAAATAATTTGTGGGTTCTTATGAATGCTTAAACACCCCTGCAGAACATTCGCGCAGGGGGAAAATATTTGGACCTCGAATTCAGCGGATTTATGCCTGCGGAAATATATGTTGAACCAATGAAATTCTTGGTTCCAACTGACCGCCATCATTCTGCATAATAACTAGCCATGTTCTTCTGCTTGTTGCACAGAGAGGGTGTATTTTCGGGGCCTTGGAACAATGACCGTTTGTTTTCGGGGTAACGGACTGTCAGACAAATGTTGTTTTTTTTTTGGTGCAATGGGACATTGTATGACAAACACTACGACCTCAACAACCAAATAAAGGACAATATATGGCTTGAAATCACCAAGCAGCTGGGATTCGATGAAGATGATAAAGAAGCTGATATGCATTTTACTGACGTTATATGTTGGTCACGGAATGGGGCTAGCCAAAACAGCTAACGTTAGCATCACATTTGGGGTCGGATTAGTTTTTGTATTGTGTAGTTAACGTTAATCCCGTAGACATTCTCTGTCTGAATAGTTTTTTGCTTGGTGGAGTGGACACGGGCACAATTTAGGAGGAAACTCCTTGTAAAAACAGAGCACAGCAATGCGGATAATTCACACTGGACCTGGTGTGCATAGTTGTCGATGCGGAAAATTTGCATTCTGATTTTCCGCATTGCATTGCAGAAACAACTTTAAGGGTGCGGTAGGACATGCGCAAAATTAACATTGGTGAATATTCTACTCCCATTCACTTCCATTCTACATGAGTGAAGGGGCAAATAAAACATTCACTTCTAGTGGCAAAGCAAATTTGAATCTTTGCATCACGTGGAGTTTAACTTTGGTCAACTTTGACCAGCAAAGTCACAGCCTCAACCAATAGCAAAGACGTGTGTTTGTGGTTGACCCCATTGCCCACATTTAGCACAAATAATGCCGCGACAGGCGATGGTCACTCACCTGCAATTGCGCATGTGTGACAATGCCCTAACACCTGTATGGGTGTGCAGAACCTTTAATCATCTAAAATAGAGTAAGCAAGGTTGGAAATTAGCATCAGCCACAAGCCAAATTCTAATAAAATGTACAAGTGGCTGAATTGCTTCACTCACCAGCCAACAAAACAATGGTAATCTATTGTGTGGGGTTTGGGAATCCGCCAGCCACAATGGCAGGTGGACAAAAAAGTTAATTTCCAACCCTGAGACTAAGCTACAGTTATACTGCAATGCTGCAAAGTATATAACATTAAACTGTAATTTATGCCACTATAGCAGCCTTGAATATATTACAACATTTTGACAGTAATTTAAATAAAATTACATTTCTTTTTCCTTTTTACAATAGACTTACATTTGAATTGTAATGCACTTACATTTTGAATGTAAGGACAATATTTTCTGTTTAAAGGTAAGAAATCAGTTTTGCTTTACAAAGAGCACAAGCTACCAAACCTTCAGTACCCTTTATAATGAATGGACAGAGACATCAAAGAGTTCAAACCACCCCAGAGACAAAACCGATCAAAGTCCTATCTGACGTCACATTTTTTTACATGCTTCGTTAACACATGCAGTTGGAGCTATGCCTCTACCCCCTGCTGTGCTTTCTCCTGTCACAGCATTTCAACATTCGCCAAGATCATACTGTAGTTTCTCCCATACAGTCTCTGAGGTCTTAAAATGTTGGTTGGGCGAGAGGATGCATATAGATCCGTCTTAAATAATTTCACAATCATCATTATTTCAAGACTTTCTTGTCTTTAAGGAGACTGCAAGACCTGAAACTAAAAGTCATAAAACAGCTGATTGATGCTTCAATATCTGCTCATGGAAGTTACAGTATGGTTGAGGTATGGTTACACTTTACTGTAGCTACTAAAATAATTTGGTTTGGGAAAAATTGTGGTGATTGCATATATAGATTATGGTTAAGGTTTTGTTGAAGATGAGCAGAGCCCTTCTGCTTTGCTGCTGAACGAAAGATCTTTCGCATGCGAAATAAGAGTGGGAGGTGATTTCATAGCATTTCAAAATAATGGAATATGTGTGCCTAGCAACTAGGGGTGTAAGAAAATATCAATACACTTGAGTATCGCAATATTATGTGTTGTGACACTGTATTGATTCTCAAAAACACTGTATTGATTTATAATAAACATCTTAAAAATCCAATGGGTGAGTGAAGGTGAAGGCATCATATGAAACTAGAAAACCTAAAGAATCCATTGGTACCAACCATGTCATACTAGCTTGTCGCCAAGGAAGCTAAATAACGCTCCAAAGTTACGCTAAATTTTAGTGAGGAAAAACTGTCATGGCCATTTTCAAAGGGGTCCATTGACCTCTGACCTCAAGATATGTGAATGAAAAAGGGGTACCTACGAGTCTCCTCTTTACAGACATGCCCACTTTATGATAATCACATGCAGTTTTGGGCAAAAACCATGCAGTTTTATGCATGCAGTACAAATGTATTTTCACCTATTCATGTGGGCCTATTTGAATAGTATCTGCATACTGGGGTCCCTGAACAGTCTTGGAAATGCATAAATTGGGTATGACTGTGAAGCTGAGACTCTTGTGGATCAAATGAGTTCAATTCACACACAAAATGAATACATCTACTTTATATCACATAAGGACATGAAGCAAATATACTGTGTGAGGTGGATAGGTTCACAATGTTTCAAGTCCTTTAAGAGTTTTGCAACAGAGACTCTCTCAGAAAAACTGAGCCAAAGTAATCGTGAATTACTGTAAAAGCCACAAATCTCAGCAATGGGAAAAGTAATCAATGAGACTCTGGTCTTGGTAAACAACTCCATCAATACCCTGCTGATATACTATGGTAATTAGTTCAATGGTACCTTGACACTCTCGCCCCTGTAGAATAATTTGTTTGGGGTTGGTGTACACTACAGACCAGGAAGTTGCTCTTAAAATACAAATGTATTCGAGACATGAAAGCCTTGTGCGGCGCAGACAATACCTCTTTCTGCTCCAGCCTCATCCTTCCTCTCTATCAGCAAGTAGCGAGGACTCTCGGGGAGGAAGGGCAGCACACACAGCTGCAGCACTGCCGGCACCGCCAGGAAGGCAAACAGGTAGCTCCACCTGTTTTCCTGCAGTCAGAACACCCACAAAAGAACTACATTAAAACTTCAGACATGGTTTATGATAAACAAAGAAGTGAAACGGATGCTCCATGGAACAAGTGGATGCACATCGTACTCTCATTAAGAATTCCTGCAAGCAGTGATGATTATCATTTAAATGCAACATAACAATGAGTTACAGTGCTTGTAGAAAATGTGGTATGGGCTTAAGGCAATGCTTTGAATGTGAAAGCTTACTGTAGTATAAGAGTTATGGTTTTCAAATGATGCATTTCTGTTTCCTTAAAGTAAGACAGATTGAAAAGTCTCTATGAGTTAAAGGCTGCATTAAATATGCAATAACAGTGTGTTGTGCTGTGAATGCAAATGGTGAATTTGTGCAAAATATCTCTAAATAGCAATATTACTGTTACTGTTTAACTTCCTAACAAAAAACAGTAATAAACCATAATAAAGGAGTGTATGTTGAAGTACATGGGATTGATTCTTTCTCTTTTGTTTTTACAAAAATCATACAAAATCATAATTCTTGTTAAACAACTCTCACTATGGTTGGTCGCCACTGTAGATGAACTTACAGTATGTTTACAACAGGGGACTGCTTTTAAGTGGCATCTCCTCTCTTGTCTTAGACGTGACTTTGGTCAAGGCTGTTGCTGCCTTAATCGATGTGATAAACTCAGGAATTGAGTTGGCTGTTTTCCCAGTCACTGCCATGATGTGTGAAGTACAAAATGATCAGCTGATTATGAGGCCGATACGGAAAACATCTTCAAACATTCAGTAGGAACTGTAGGCAACTGTGTTTTTTTTTTGTTCCTGTCTATGTTATGGAGTGAATATAGACTGCATGGGTGCAGAGAAGACAAATAGCCCAACACGAATGCATTAGTATGGATGCTGTTATTCATCCAGGTTGTTGTCTCAGTTCCATTACACGGTGTTTTCTTCACAAAATGCCTCAGAGGCTAAATATTTATCAAAGACTGCTAGATTTATGGAAGCTGCTTTTAAACATGGTCTTTTTCTGTGTTTTTCTGCAACAACAGCAGCAAAGAGCACTTGAGTCATTCAAGATAACCTTGGATTGTAAATCATCATTCCTGGAAAATACTATTGCCTGATTTTTGTTCTAGTTTAAAGTAGCATATCCTGTTTGATACAAAGTACCCCTCGAATGCAATCCCAGCAATGTAAGACATCTGACAAACAGTGTAGTCATCATCCTCCTGGGCTTATTATTAAAACTAAGAGCAGTGTGTTGTGTTGATGAAGGTCACCACCATCACATTTCATAAAGGATCTCTGACTTTTACACTCCAAAATCACACAGACATACTGCATGTATATGCCTCATATGAAGCGTAGCCCATTGGATAAAGATGACAGGATGCACAGCACCACATATCTGGCAGATCTACACTTCATGATGTCACTTGAGCGAAAGGAGGGAAACAATAGAAGTGATGCAGACTGTGGAGAGGAGATGCCCTTTGGAGAGAAAATGTCAACTCTCAACTTATAAGACGTCTGTTGGGGATTCTCCTACTAACCTTTACTACGAGGAAAAAAAAACTCTCATTAGACTGTAAAACTTTTTTAAAAAATGCAATTAACTTTTCTTTAATGACTCTGATGTATTCAGCCTGAGCTGTAAATTAATTTAAAGTCTGCAGCGCTTGTCCACCAAAATGTAATTACACTTTATTAAAAAGTAAAGTATGTGATATACTGTGCAGTGTAATGCACCATCCAACAGCGTGGCAGAAAAGATTTCAGCAGTCCCGCTGACTTAAAATTAAATATTGATACTGATATTGTCTCTCTATAAAGTTGTTATGGTGAATGTGTTAGCAAACTGTTGCTTATGTACACATCCAGCAGACATTGAGCAATATTATCATTTATTTGAAGTTGTATATCTTTCCACATGACAAATGTAAGTCCAATATTCTCTCTCCTTTTTGACTCCTGAGGGAAATATCTGGCTTTTTAGCAGCTAAATGCTTCACTATGTTCAGCTGGTTGCTAACTTTCTCTGTCTGCTGTAGCAGGGCAGGTAGTGTACAGAGTGTTTATCACAGCTGTTTCACTGAAAACAGCTGACCTGAGGAATCCATTGGTACAATGTCATACTTGAAAGTCGCACAATGGGCTAAATGACACTCCAAAGTTACGATAAATTATGGCTGGATGGATTAGCATGGCTATTCACGAAGGGGTCCCTTGAGCTCTGACCTCAATATATGTGAATGAAAACGGGTCCTATGGGTACCCACGAGTCTCCCCTTTACAGACATGCCCACTTTATGATAATCACATGATGTTTTGGGCAAAAACCATACAGTTTTATGCATGCTGTACAATTATGCTACTTTCACCTATTCTAAAATGATGTGGGTCTATTCGAACATTTCTACATACTGGGGTCCCGAAACAGTCTTCGAATTGCATAAATTGGGTATGAGTGGAAAGCCGAGACTCTTGTGGATCCAATGAGTCCAATTGAATGCCCGCAAGTGATCTGGGATCAGTTGTTTTGGTCCGCACAAGATTGCGATTACTGCGTTCACAACCACCCAAACGAACCGCACCAGAGTTCGATAGAAACTGATTAAATGTTGGCTTTTGAAAGCGCCCTAAAAAATATAAATCTTGAAAAGAAGCTTCTCGATACTTTGAGGAAGAAAATGGGATGTAGGTCTTTTTTTTACCTCTGACTTATAAAACAGTCTTACACTGGTAACAGTCCAACAACTCTTCTCTACGATCCACTGTGCACTAAATCCTGGGTGAGCTGTGTAAATGTTTACATGCTGCTCTGAGCTGTGGGTCGTCTTATCCCAGCGGGAGACAAGAGTGGGCGCTTAGATTAGACCTCTCAGAGGCTCCTGTGACGCACAAAGAATTGAATTCATGTTCTACAAGCATTGATTTCTACGGTCCATTGTATACAGTAAACATCTGAGAAGAAATCCATTTTTAACCTCTATATAATCTTCTGGTTCAATATAATACGGCACGTCGATGTTGACTGCACTCACAAACTGATTATTTCTATTCATATCCGAAAAAAGAAAAAAAAACACACAAACACAGTTTCAGCCCCGTTTACAGTACAAACTAAAAGCACGCCTTGTGGTGTCTACCAATAGCTGTATTTAACTGGGGCAAGCTGGGTGAGCCAGGCTGCTTCTCCCTCCTGGGCCCTGATCCCATCATCCCTAGTGATGAAAAAAACTAAACAAAGCAGACAAACAGTTTATTGCTGAATTCCACGAGCCTTGCAGTTTATTCCTTTCAGTTATCTCCTCTGAGAATGCACGAAGCTGCAGGGTGCAGACTGTCATCCTGTGATTGTACCACAGCAGAGGATGAAAAACAACTTTTTTTTGTCTCGAGCTGAGAGGGACGAAACAGAGGAACAAGTTGCGCTGCTGTTGCAGGGGGACCACCATGAAGCCAGAGAGGGGGGTTAGTTTGGACAGGTAACCTCTCAGATAGAGGTAATGAAATTGTCAGGCGACCCACATCTCTGATGTATCCAATTATACAAGCTAATATTATCGTGTTGGGTCAGTCTTAATTACTTTACCTTTCCAGACCATTCCCCAAATGATAAATTAACCAGCTCCGTACGAATATTTACTAAGGTCGGTACAGGCAGCAACAGTTAATCGTTAATCTTTATTTCCATAGAGGGCGGGAAGATTTAATTGGCTGTCACTCACTGTTAGCTGGTTAGAGACAAATGCATGATGGATTACAAGATGATTTACAGGAAAAGCCTTGAGATTACCTGCTATTTATATTTAAATGTTCTGTTATCCCGGAAGAGCAATTTAGTGGTTAGTAAAGTATAATAAGAACTTTCTTATCCATCCAGCGATGCATATGGTATACCAAATGATTTGGAACTTAAAAGTAAAAAAAAATGGCATCTTTTCTCTTCATACTTTGTTTTAGAGATGCACCGATACCGATACTGGATCGGATATGGGGCTGATGTCGATTCAACTTGCTGGATCGGATATCGGTGACATTGGGGCCGATCCATTCAACTCAATTTTATGTTTATATACCATATACATTATTCACTGCATTTTTAATTCCTGTTTAAGTTTTGACCAATTTGTTGCTGTATAAAAGAGGTTTACATTTGAGTTGTAATTCCTGTTAATTTTAAGATTTTCCTGGTGTATGATTTGTCATTTTAATAATAAAGAACAATTAAATAAATTTATATCTATGTATTTATTGATCACATTTTCCTTTATAAAGTGAGGAAAGCGAGGTTAAAGTCAAGCCTGATGTTACCTTATAAAGGAATGATCCCTGTCACTTCCACACAGTGAGGCATACAGCGTATTAATTAAACACTGGTATCGGATCGGTACTCGGTATCGGACGATACCCAAAGCCCAAAAAATCCCTACTTTGTTTCTAGTCATATCTCAGAAGTCTGTCCATTACCCGAAAGATTAATATTGCTCTGGAGTTATTATATGTCTGTAAAAGGTATAAACACAACACCTCTTCCACATTCAATTCTCACAAATTGAAGATCTTGTTGGTAAAATCCTCACGTCACCAGAATCTCAGCCTTTTGGAATAATACATAGGTGGAGATCTGCCCGGATCAGAAGAAAAAGCCCATCATCCCTCTGCCTTTAGCTGTTTGTAATGAATGTCACCTCCACTATAAACCTATTTTCCTGATGCTCTGTCGACAGAGCAGATTGACAGCTGGCCCTTGCAGGCGTCCCATTCTAACAGTGTTTAAGCGGCGCTCCTTACAGTTTGGGGAACTGCTATTCCTCTAGGATTCACACCTTACGGGAGGGCTAATATGGAGTAAAGTGGCTATCATCGATATTTTTATAGAAACAATGTATCAATGTGAAAACAATGTGACAGTGTGAAAGGGGTCGCTCGTAGCGATGATCCTACGGAGAATTACTCATCTGAACCTGCAGCTCCCCTCGGCTTTACAGTCTGGCCCACAATTATACTGTTTTGGTTCACTCTCGCAGCCTCAGTAGGCAGCTGTTTTTAGCAATAAAGCTCTAAAAACCCCACTGTGCAGGACGCTGTTTCCAGTCTTTGTGCAAACTAACTTCACATTTACCGTACAGACATTCGTGGTATTAATCTTCTTATCTCCCTCTTGGCATGAAAGTGAATAAGCGTATTTAAAAAAAATGTTAAACTACTCCTTTAATGTTATGTGACTGTGCAAAACAATGACTTATATTTTTCCCTTTCTTCTAATTTAATCTTCAACAATGCCTGTATATGTTTGTCCTTCATGTGAGTTGTCAAGATGTGGGGTGTCTGACGCTTGCATTGGGACCACTTCATTCACTATTCTCCGCTGACAAATTAGCCTATACTGTGAATGTAGCTCTCAACTGCATAATTTAGTCCTGTCCGTCTACTTCTCTCTGATATTTCAGAACAATTACTCCAGAAATCCTCCATTATTTCCTTTTGAATATCTCTCACTGATACAGTTGAAAACTCCATATTGACACGCCGGATTCAAAAGCTCGACAGACCTAGCAATATATCAGAAATTCAATCTGACCGACATAAAGTGTTTCAGCGCTTCAACACTATAGATAGTGTACCTTTACGATGAAGAGTCATGCTACAAAAACACAGACTGCTCAGCTACTCTTGTTTCATCTCTTGTGTGTGGAGAGCTGACAGCATACAGTACATACACGGTACCTCCTGTAATATCAAAGTAATTTAGGATACCATATTACTCTGGCGTCTGAGACCCGGAGTGACAACCATCTAAATGCATTGCACTACAGGGACCATCCCCACATATAACAATCCATCGATTTTAGGTCATTTACGCCAGTAAATCTCAGCATGGGGTCCGTGGCACTCAAACGTTTTCAGATTCATTCATTTAAATCATCATGATATATTTTTTTTTTTTACAAAGGGCATCATAGTTCAACAAATTATATTTACATTTTTAAATCTGCAGTGTAATTGTTCATAAATTATGTTCTAATCTCACAAATCTATAACACTTAGAATCTGCAAATATGTTTAATACATGTCTAATATCTTTCTAGTGCATTTCTCTTGTGTTGTTCTTTCACATAACCAAGACTAGAAGTGTAAAAAAAAAATAGGCTATATGTCAAATTGTTCCAAGGGACATACATGTCTGTATATTCTTTATCTTGTAAGGGGTCCGTGGCTGAAAAAATATTGAGAACCTCTGATTTAAGCCATAAGGTTCGATTTAGCCTGCCAGATGTTTGTAGAGAAAAATAATTGAAATTAATTTTTAAAAAAATGAAAAATTGCTATTAATGTTGTTTCACTTTTTTTGAAGTAAAAATGCTCTTTAAATATGTAGGATCCCTAATTATTAATTATTTTTCATAATCTGAGCACAGCAGGCAGGATGACACTGCAGGAGGTCAGTTTGGCGTGAGTGAGGTAAGAAAAAATAGAGAAGCAGAGACAGTTCCAGATAAAAGGCATTTCAATTCAAGGAACTTAGGATCCTAGTACCATTTTGCATCTTAACAATATACAATAGGTGTTTGCTTTTGGCCCGTGGCCCACCATTAAGTTTCTGTTTTGGCCCCCCAAAGGGAAAAAGATATAGATATAGAGATAAAGAAGGCACATTTTGAGTCTAACCTTACTGGTGTAAGCTGCATTTGAGGTGCATGCTGATGAGTTCAGTGTCTCAGGGGAGTTCAGTGACAGACTGGCAAAAGGCCTGTTCTTGCTGTAATGCTGGAATAAACATGTTTCCCTACAGGGAGAAGGTCAGTGAATAAGCATGAAGGTTAGAGTAATTATCATTTGTCAACGCTTATCACCATTCTGCACCCCACAGAGTGACATCTTAGACCGGCTCCTATTAACAGAAGCTCCCACTGAGGGGCTCCAATCTCACGACCAAAGGCAAGCGAAGACCACGACGGCATCATCGGACATCACAGATGTCCGTGGTGCGCGTTGTCCTGAAGGGTGTGACGGAGCTGACATGAATACATAACAGTGGCTGCGTGGAAGACTCCATACGATATTTATAAAGGTGGTCTGCAGGTCGAATTGATGGATGGGACAAGCCAATACTTATAAATTAAAAATGAGTACCAGCTTTGCTAGAAGCTCGGACACTAGGCCCGTGTGTAAATGTCAGCGCAAAGTGACAGGAGGAAAATGAGATTGGTCAAATCCTTTGAGAAATGCAACCATCAACGAGGGGATTCACAGCTCAAGATATATTTTTGGTTTCAAGCAGCACTGATTTCTGCTTTATATATAATACTTCTGCTTAAATACACACAGACTATGTTAAATCATCATTTCGTTGTTTTGTTAGCAATGGTGGTGCATCTGTGTCGTGCTAAAAAGCGTGCCCTATACTGTTCATACTGTATATATCTTAGCTTTTTCCTATCCTCCACATTCTATATATTATACATATGGACATTACACTGCACGTTAATGCTTCTTTTGCACTTCTGGTTAGGTGCTAAGTGAATTTCGTTGTCCCTGTGCGATGACAATGAAGTTGAATCTGATCATCATCCATTGTTAAAAACACACCTTGGTTGGAAA
Source organism: Sebastes umbrosus (assembly GCF_015220745.1). NCBI lineage: Eukaryota > Metazoa > Chordata > Actinopteri > Perciformes > Sebastidae > Sebastes > Sebastes umbrosus. The sequence continues at coordinate 34,265,443 of NC_051269.1, read as the reverse complement.
CCATTTTCCAAGATAGGCCTTTCTTTCCCTTCCCTCAAATGAAGCCAAATTAAAAGGTGAATTAAATATTTACAGTATGGAGTGTGGGAATCAGTGGTGTCTGTAATAGTGTGTGTGTGTGTGTGTGGTGCATGAGTGGAAAAATATGTGTGTGCGGGTGTTGTAAAGGTGCATAAGAGAACTAAAACAACTGGGTGTTCCCAGCAGCTCTAATGATCACCTGCAGCGAGAGCAAAGACAGGTGAATCACACAGCACACCAAATGACACCACAGGGGTCATCACAAGTTGAACCGATTAAACTCTACCCAGCGGCCACGGCGTGTCGTTACCTCAGTCACGGTGTGAAGGGGTACAATAAATTAGCTAGCATGGGGAGATGGCAGCCGAGCTGCTGCTGCTGATGAATCAGTTACCTGTTATCGACCTGTTATTATCCATTTCCCTCTCTGACTTGATAAATTAAAATTATGTGTATAGGATACACCAGGGTTATAGTTTTAATTAATGCAATTTTATAAAAATGTGTTTTGCATAAATGCCCAGCCGGGTACTTAAATGGGGGTGTGTGTGTGGAAATGCTTTGCAGAGTGTTTGTGGGATTGACTTAGGCCAGAGTTGAGCTATTATTATTTTCACATTATTGGTATGTATTACTAATTAGAACCACCAGTTCTCTTATGCATCCATGCCATTCTCACCTGAATAACACTAGGACTCTGGGACGGCCAAAAGGAGCCTGACTAAAAATAACAACACAAAACCCAGTATATTACGAAAATAAAAGGGAATTTAAACAGGTATATAACTATGTGCATGAATGTCTGTATTTGCCTGCAGGTAGACACATTTTACCACCAGCCTCGTGTTCACCCACTACAGCAGCTCCCCATGGAGAGACATCCACCTCTACATCATGTACAGTGAGAGCAGAGAGTCCACTAAGGCAGCACCTACTGACCCTGTCAGGTAAAGCGAGAACAGAGCTTGTCAGCAGAGATCCCACCGAGTTAAAAGAGGATTTTACTTTTCCTAAAAGAGAGGAAAGAGGAAACTAATAAATGGGGGGGGGGGAATGAGGAAAAGCTGGCTGATGCATTCTGAAAAAAACAAAATACTTAACTGCTTTTGCTGCAAGCTCATCTCTCAGAAAAATTGATTTTGAATTTTTTCATTGTGTGCAATATTTGTAATTAAAGTGTGGCCCTTAGGGCCTTGAACACATTACCGGTTGATTTGATTATTGATTTGTAAAATGTCTACACACGTATTTGTTTTCTTTTGTGCAATACTTTTGAGTTCTGGTTATTCTTACAGTTGCTTTAGTTTTTTGTCCATCATAGTATTTCGTTTAGGTTATTTAAGAAATATCATATCTATTATTTTTAAGTAATAAAGGATAGTTTGTGCTCTAAAGTAAGGTGTTTTAGTATCATTTTTGATTCACAGCACATTAGTGTGTGCGTGTGGGAAAGAAGGGGATCCTGAACAGATTTCGGCAAGAGCTCCAAAAATACTAGGGCCGCCCTCGGTGGGATGTAACTCGTGCCTGGGTGAGTATTGACCCGATATGTGTGGCTGAGTGGTCTGGTGAGTGGTGATCGCGTAGGATCTGAGTGATGTCTCTGGTTTGTTTGGCAATGTGCTTCCTGTAGGTTTCCCAGTTTGCTTTTTGGTAGTTGTACCGTGGTTCCTGTGGCATGTGCTGGAGCGTGAGGGAGAAAGTAGCGAGGATGGTGGTCGCTGCCGATGTCGTAGTTGAAGTCCTGGAGTGTGGTTGAGAGGTCTGGTGATGAGAGTGCCAGGTCCAGTGTGTCCATGGTGGAGTATGCAGAGTGGATGTGAGTAGGTTCGTCAATATTGAGGATAGTGAGGTGGCTGGTGTCCAATATTTCTCTTAGAGCTATTCCTGATCTGTTTGTAGTGTTGCAGTTAAAATCCTTGTGCTTGGCATTAAAATCTCCCAGTATGAACACATTTCTGTTGTTATTGGTGATGGTTCTGCTGTGTTTTTTCCGAGGGCTGTACTCCAGTGGGACAATATATTGATCAAATGAGAAGAGTGTGGATTTATTTTTATTATTATTATTTGCTAGTTCTTCTTGTGTGAGGTTGTGTGATGGACGCCTGTGCCTAAGGGGGTAGAACAGGACCTGCTTTAATCACAAGGTTGGCGGTTCGATCCCCTGCTCATCCTGGTTGCATGTCAAGGTGTTCTTGAGCGAGACACTGAATCCCAAGTTGCTCTCCAGGCGCTTTACAGCATCCCACTTCTCCTAAATGCTTAAGATGGGTTAAATTCACAAGTCAAATTTTATGTATGTACGAATGTAAGTTTTGAAGTTAAGAAGGGTTTCTCTGTATTCCATGCCTTGTTTGATTAAATGTGCCACTTCTCCCTCATGGCCTTCTTTAAAAAAACATCCATTTTCATTTCATTTCTTTTCTGAGGAGGGTTTTGTAATTGAAGGTTACAGTGACCGTTTTTTTTCAGTCAGTTCGCTTTAATTTTTCCTTATTCCTCAGATGTTAATGTGTAAAAAGGTGGTAGCCATAAAAGAAGGTTAAAAGGATTAGATAGGTAAAAAAAACAAAACTAAAATAGGATCAAATATATTTAGTAAATGAGCAGTTTAAACGATGGAACTGTTTAGAAAGTTTGTGTTCATTCTGACGCTTTACAGGATTTTCTGTATTGTTGTGTCATCTTTGCATAATAGTTTGAGATCTTTGTGTATCTTGGTGAGCTTTGTGCTGGGGTCCTGAGGGGTCAGTGGGATGTGGGAGTTGGGCGGGGGACTGGAACGTTGAATGATTTTGTTGTTGGAGGCTTCTTGGTGCCGTGGTTGTGAAGGCTAGGTAGGTGGGGCAATTATTTTGCAGATGGAGGGATGCTTGCCACCGCAGTTGGCATATTTGTAGGTGGTGGGCTGTTGAGTGCTGGTGATACAAAGTGCTTTGGTTGTAGTTGCCTTGTTTTTCCAGCCACACCAGTTTCCCCTTGATAATCAGCTGTTTGGTTTGCCAGTGAGTGGGGGCTGGTGGGGCTTTACTTGTGCTGAAATGAGTCTTTGGACCAGGGGGAAGAAGGGTTGAGTGGGAGTGTATGTCGTATAATGGCGTGTTTCCACTGCATGGTACAGCTAAGCTCGATTCAACTCACTTTTGGAACCAGATCCTCCTTTTCTCTATGTTGTGTTTCCATTGCAGATAGTAAACCGATGGTTTGCATCGGATCAGTTCTTCATAGATGGATTGGTTGGTGGTAAAGATGCCGTAATTGATGTCGTCTATGACCACTGGTATGAGTGAGGGTGTGATCTGTGTTCTTCTTCCTTTCGTGCTCTCTTCTGCTGAAATATTCACTGTATTTGTCCTTGTTTTGGTTGAAGGTCTCTGCAAAGGTTGCTGGATGGGGGGGTGCATGCATCAGGGTTGTGCTCATCAGTCCCATAGTGTTTTGCAGTTGTGGAATGAAGAGGGCAAGTGGATTTGATATGAAGTTCTTATTGAGTTCCGTAAATAGTTGGTGGATTCTGTTCAGTATTGTTGCTAGGATCTGGGTTTCAGCAGAGGTGTTGGGTTTGGGGGTTCCTGTTGCATTAGTGCTGGTGGTTGGATTGGTGATTGGAGAGGTGAGCGCTGGTTGAGCGCTGGTGTTTCCTTTAGTGCTTTGGTTTCTTGTAGTTTGTGATTGTTCTTTTGTGGAGCAGTGGCTCCCCCTGGTGGTGTGACGGGCTGCAGTGAATCCAGAAACTTGAGGGTTTCTTTGTTAAAACGGTCTACTGAGGGTGATCGGTTTGAGATTTATTGGCTAGCTGCTCATGGGCGGTACAGACGTGGGTCTTTGGGGGGTTGGGTAGGTGGTAGGTTGGAGCTGTCTGGTTTTCTGCTGGTTGTCTTGTAGTTGTTCCTGTGATGGTTTTGTCCTGTTGTGATCTTTTCAGGTTTGGGGGAATGTGAGTGTTTTTTTGTGGTGGTTGTAGACTTTTCCACTCATTGAATGTTTCCTTTTTGGTTTGTCTGGTGCAAATGCTGAGGTCCAGATGTTCTGCATCTCTTCCTTTGATAGAGGTCTGATTGCCATTTTGGTTAGTGGGTATGATTGTTTTGTATTTGAGAGTATGGAATAAGATCAAATTAAATCTATCATGTGCATGCGCACAAGCGGCACCTCACCCCTTTCACCAAAACCGTCTTGGTTTGTCTTTCCACCGGCCTCTTCGACCGTTCCAACAATATGGTTGAAATGAACTCTTAATCCGTAGTGTTAGATGGGAAAACGTGCCGACCCTACATGTCGTTTTCCCCCACTGTGTCTCTCTCTCGAAAAATAATCAACTAATTCCCAGTGATTATCGAATAGTATTTTTGCTGGGAATGCACATCCCTAAAATAGATAAAGATGAAAAGCTGCTAGTCCGTTCTCCTGCTCTACTCAATCCATTGTCATGTTCTGTGTCTGTTTCGCATGTGACTCAAACTCAGTCACACTCAATCTCTCTCTCCTCTGAACATGTTCTTATAACTGAATGTGAATGTCAAGAGTCAACAATGAAAGCAAATCCACAGCTGTAAATGTGCAATACTGTGTTGCACACATGTTACTGTATAAAGTATAAGCCCATAACAAAACAGGATGCAATGCAATGCAATCTAGTTGTTTGTTTGCATATGATAACATATTTCAAAGCCACAAATTACACAGAAAAATCCAGATGCTGTCGGCTACGGTCCCCTACCGTCTTGTCTCAGTAGGTGTGCAGAAACAGCTGTTGTTGTGGTTAATGTACAAATCATTCACATAATTCACAACTGAGAAGTACAGAAGGTATTTTATCTTCTTAAACCCAATGGATTTTTATTAGCATTACTTTATTGTCTGTCATTTTTACAATGAAACGCTTCTGGAAGAAATGTTAGCAAACCGGTTTGTGTTCCATGAGCGAAAGAGACAGTTTTCCAATCTGCCTGTGGGTTTTACTACTATACACCACCAACACAACAAGTTCAATCTAATAACAGACCTCCAGCAAAATCAGGCATGCTGATGTTGAGAATGTTATCTGGTACCTTCCACACACACTGACTGAATATTGTGTTGATATGGTATGTGAATGAAATAGCTTAATACTAAAATATTAGATTTCTTTTCTTATTTATGGTTCTTTTACTAGTTGTAAGGCATTCTCCTCCTTACATTGTCATGGTAACGTGTGCTATATCAGCCAAATCTACAACAATAACAGCCAGGTAATTTCAACCACCTCATCATCTACCTTTAATTGGAGAACACAAAAATTTAATTGTTAAATATAGCAGTAGTTTCTGATTTTATCAGAGCAATTAAAAGCCCTCTAAACTCTTTCATTTACTGACTTTCATTTTGAACAATTAGGAAGGTATATCAAGTATTCATAATTAGATTATGTATATTTCTATTATTGTCAGTTTGGCACCCAATGTCCACGGTTTGATGGGATAATTAGCTTCCAAACAGTTTACTCGTATTTACAACTTCAGTACTCGGAAGCCGCTATTGCCACTGATTTATGTGTGATATTTCTATCAGATTGTAGTAATCCATACATTTGGCCTAAGCCTAAAAGAACAGCACACATCCGCCAAAAGATATAAGTGCATGCTTTGAATTTGGGAAAACAATTTAGAGGAAATAGATTCAGTCATTATTTTGTTTAATACAGTGGCTAAAGTAGGCAGTGAGCTTAAGTCAACAGAATATGCCAGGAGTGGAGTGCTTTATATTATTGGCTTTCTGTTCACATTACACAACGGAATTTGGCTTTCAAAGCATTAAGTGCCTCAGGCTAATGTCTGTTTTCATCCCTAAAAGATAAACGGAAAATCTAGCACATGAATAATCAATTGTATAGATGAAGTCTGGATCCCTGTCGCGAAAATGCCTCCGCAGTGGGCCGAGTCAACATTGCTAAAGCTGTGGGCATTGAGGAGGATAACGTTCCCTCTAGGGTAAACAAGGTGTGATTGATAATTCCTGCTGCACTCTTATTGAAACAAGGGACATATAGAACTAATCAGATACTCTGCAGGGTAAAAAACACGTGACTATATTGCTGAAGTGGCTGAGGAGGACACACGCTGCTCATTTGAAAAGTGATGGGGAATCATTAAGTGCGAGTGGAGGAGTCTGTCTTTCTTCTCCGGCACAATCTGACACCGAAATGAAAAGATCTGCCGGACTGTAGCTGCAAAGTTGAAGAAGTCTGCCACTCATCCACGAGGCTTCATCGGCTTCATCGGCTCTTGACATTTAAACCTAATCACACCTTGACCGCTGAGACTGTTAAGATCACGTAGCAGACGTGCCAGTCGCAAGAGTTATAAGAATTAAGGTGCAAATTGGTGTGAAACCGAGGGTAAGTCAGGAAGGCATTGTAGCTAGCTGATTAGAGATGACGGACACGTCGTCGATCCCAGGCTGTACTGGAGAAATGCAAAGGAACTGATGCTATAGCAGAGATGTAAGCAGCATCCGTTGGCAGCAGCGTGCCAGCAGAAGACAGGGAGGAAGAAAAGCCAGCCAACAGGGACGGCACAGGCTCCCAATTCCCCAAATAATCTGACTGTATACCTAACTGATAATATATTCACTTTTTTATCCCCATCCTTCCCGAAGGCTCAGGTGTTCCTGTGCCTTAAAAAAATGTACACAGTCAAACAGGTCTGTGTTATGGCGTCGTCCATAAATGCAGACAATCTTGGAAATAAGTCATTTTTTAAACTGGTTAAAGTAACTTTACATTTAAAGTCTTTAATTTGCACATTGGGGTGGAAGCTTTTGAATAATCTTGATTTTGGTGTAATTTTGGCAAGACAGATTTTAAAGAATAATTGAAACCTTTTAGGCTTCAAAGTTTCATGGCTCCCTCTTCAGATGAATTATATATAAGTATGCTCTTTTGATTTTATCTGGTTAATTATTACATATAAATTGCTCACTTAAAAAGACAAAAATCTTCTGAAGGAGTCAGTAAGGACTTTAATATATTTATTATAATATATAATTATATATATATCAGATGTAATCTGTGGGGTAAATAGGGATATTTTTAAGGCTTTTCCTATATAAACGTATACTGTAGGTCATTTCAGATCCAGCCTCTCCCTTCTGCCCTGCAGTAACTCCTTACCCACCTTTTCCACCACCGGACCTTGCCCTCATCGGCCCTGCAGTACTCATATCAGCCCCTTTTACCCAGTCGACTGCTACATTGTCAATGTTGTTCATGCCTTTGCTTTCCAGCCATCTGTAGCTGAACCCTAACCCTGAACCTGTACCAGTTTTACCTTGTTACCCGTTACCGGAATTTTGACCTGTTTTCCTGGAAATGTATTAAATAAATTACCAGCTATTGGGAAGTAGCGGAATATAATCATTAAATAATGTTTATAATCAAGTAATTTTCGATATATTTTGAAGTAAATTTTTGGGTAATTTGGCATTAATTCCGAAGAAATTTCAAATAGGTTACTTGCTAATTATCACCTAATTACCATGAAATTTGCGGACCCGTAAAATGAAGCGTTAAATACCTGAAAAAATGTTCAGATGTTAATTTCAGCCGCATCGTTGGGAAGAAAGGGTCAGTACTGGTACATGAGTGGTGTGATTTTTCTACTTTTTTATGGAAAGTTTGAATTGATTTTTCTTCATAGATAAGTTCTAGTTCTAGTAATATGATGTTTTTGTATCATATTTATCACCTATAAGCCTAGACAATTGATCAGTTTCCTGTGTTAACTGCTGTTAATCCTCCTTTACCTGTACTGAATACAGTGACGTCTCGGAGCATCCCAAACTACTAGAGAGTTTACTGTTCCTTCATTTCACTGAAAAAAGTCCTCAGTGAAGATCTTTGTGGCTTCAATGACATGCTCGTCCTCTCAGAGTAATTGATTTAATTTCCAGTATCCGGGGCCTCTCTTATGGTCAGAGGTAATCATATTTATTCCAATAAGGGTATGATCTGAATGCATTTTATTAGTAATTATGACTTTGGTTATTTGAGTGATCAGTTTAAAGGAAACCAAAAAGTAGTCTAAACGTGTCTGGTTTAATCTTCACTAAGTATATCTTATCCATATTATCTAATGAAGCCATGAACGTTTTAATTATTTTGTAATCCTCTCCTGTCCATTTTATTATCTGAAACTGTATTAAAGTCAGACTTCCTGTGTTTGATTTTCTATGTTGCGCCATACATTTGTGGAGTGTTTTTTTTACTTTATTTATTTGGACTCATATGACCTCAAGGTTTGAGGATAAAATGCCACAGACTTCCCAGCAATGAACTTCTGCAAAAGCTTGTTTTCATGTTGGGGGTTTTCGACTCGTCATTCTCCTTCCTGACTAAATGAGATGAATCTACATAGATTTACCCATTTGCCATTCACTCTTGGCATTTCTCTTGAATAAAATAAGTGCCCTTTACCCTTTACCCTTTACTGCAAGGGTCCAATGCAGTCCTCCTTTAAATGTCACTCCACACAATTCATGCACCTCTGACCACACCCAGCAATACTAAGCATTGCAATGTGTTGAAAAATGTTTGGGGTGGGGATACAGTGTGCAACAAGGTAATTCTTTTTTTATCTGCTACAGCAGCAAAAGCAGGATCCAGCGCCTTTGCTTCAACACATCTTACGCCATGGATAAACAACCTGTTTCCCTACACCACGTTTATTCATTTTTAAGTCAACTGAAATTATTAAATGAATCCCTTTTATGTTATAGAAACGGAGGAAAAAACATCTGGAGATATATCACTAATCTTATTCCTACCTATTACTTATACTGAATGTTTGTTTTCTCTTGGCAGAAAGGGTGGAACAAGTGACAACATATCTAGTACTACGACTAATCAATACAAATTGCCTACTAACAGCATCCACAATGGCTGAATGCTGGAGGCAAAGCAGAACGGCATTAATATGCAGCTCATACACGACTGTTAGATGATGGCTCCAGAGCAAATGTGCTAAATGCGAGATTGGGAGCATTTCTATTGCATCCACACGGATCTCAACAGCAACAGCTGAGCCGGCAGCTCGTAGCTAACGGTGCTAACAGTGAAAACAACGACAACAGTGCTCACAGAGCTAACAGTGAGTAACCTTCAGTCGGGATGGCGTTATCAGCTGTAACCTCTGTACGAGAGCAGTGCAGAGCGGCCAGTGGGGCACGCTCACATGCACTAAAAGCACACACAGTCGACCCGGATATGTCAACAAAGCAGAGAGAAACTCTGATTACAACACACACAGAGGGAGGGTGACTTCATCCTCTGCTCAGGTAGACATTACTCATCTACATCTTTACATAGCTAATAGTTGTTTGCTGCTATATTAATGCTCTTCTGGATATCATATTTAGCACCTTTAAAGTCAAGAGAAAAAGCACTAAATTCTCTCATGACATACAAAGTCAAATCTTTTCCTGTGCTCCACCCAGGCTCCACTTTGTAATCCAGGGATAGAAAAGATTGCACAAAGCTTAATCTACATATGTATATTATATACATGTAGGGTACCATCACAAATAATAGTTCCATATGTTCCTACAGTCTACAATCTCTAACAACACTGACCTGACCCAGCAGCTCGGGCAGCCCAAGCACTTGTCCCGTGAACACTCCCAAGCAGATCAGGATGGAGTTGAACTGGCCGACGGAACCTCGGACATGTCTTGGCGTAATTTCTCCCAGGTACATGGGGAGGGCGCTGAGAGCTACACCTGTTTAAAAAAACAACATATTAAAATCTTAATATGAAAAGGACAAAAGGCAGATCCATGTTTAACGTGACACATAACCGACCTAAACACTATTTTTTGAATGCGATACCACTCCCTCACCGCCGAGTGGAAAAACATATACAACATGATACCAGGAGAAAGTATCCCTCCATGTTTCTTTTAAAACACTTGAAAGCGTATGTCTGAATTGCTTCTCAATCTGTACCTTAATCTGTATCGTCTTTCTACAGAACATCCAGCAACATTTGAGCTGAACTCACTTGAATTGTGTAGCAATGTTACGGGTACTCACAGAGACAGCCTTGTGAATTAGAAATGGTCAGTTTTGGTCGAACATTTAATCCTTAGACAGCTTTTTGCACAAATCAGTTTCCACGGTTTAGAAATTGCGATCGCGCTCTGCAGAGAATAAGTATAATTCTTTAGGTAACACACATCGGTGCTGAGCTGGATGTTGTTCCTGAACCCTTTAACATTAAGACCCTCAGACTTACTTTAGGATGTAAGCACTGTAGCACTCATTTTCCCCAAATAAGAGGCTTGTCAGGAGGAGGTAAGTGCTTATCAGACTTTCAAAATCAGCTGGTTTGAGTCAAGCCGCTGTCTGGCAATTTTTGGTAACTAGAATTTGATCAACGGAAATTTATGTCCGCAGGTGATGTAACCCACAATCACAGGGATGAGGAGCACTGATGTTAAGCTCTTCCTCCATGATTGGAGACGTTCTCTCAGAAGGGAGAATCCGACCTGTAATCAAAGTCTCACTGACAGCTCACTGATCATCAGTGTATTCAAGTTTGTCAAGTAAAACCCCTTTGATATATCTGCCGATTCCCATAGATGTTTCTTTTTCCTCGGGGTGGGGTTACACCATAAGCTTCTTATCACTTAAATGAAGTAAACGTTTTGATCTCATTTGAAGCTTTTTTTTAAGTTGACTGTTTCTCTAAGGCAGTACTCAGCAATATAGATCAATGTGCGTTCATATGTTTGGAAGCTGCTAGATCGTAGAAAGTGAACTCCGTTTAATGGTAAAGATGGTAAACCAACTTCATATCTAAGTTTTGGGAACTTTAGTAAGTGGCATTCTTGGGAAAACGAGTACATTGAGTACCATTGTGCAACTTTTGATTATAACACAGTCCAATATGCTGTCCAACATCTGTACTTGACTCGGGCCTTGAAAATGGTCACTGAAAATGGAGAAAATGGATATTTTGTAGAACTCGGCAAGGGTGAAGATTTTTGGAAACTCCGTTTTCAGAGACAGGGAAAAATTAGTTTTTGACTTGTAACGTCAGAGTGTTTGCTAAAGTTTGGATCGATTTCTGTTTTTGCCAGTCCGCTCCAGTCCGGCGTACGAGCTTACACCGGTTTGATTTTATGCCAACCGGCTGAACCGGTATTTGTCACTATGACACATTCTGGCAAAATAAAAAGTAGCGCACACATGCGATCTGTGCCAACGACGTCACAGCGCTAAATCCAGCTTGTATTAGTAATAATATGACAACGTGATTTACATAATATAAACAGACTTACGGACTCATTAGTATCTGACAGGCCGTGAGCATCTGCTTAGCCGAGGACGGTGACTTCGACATAACACCGGCAACATGACGGAGATCAAATATCAGTAGAGGGGGGGAGAGGGGAAGAGGCGCACATTGTGTTTGTTTACTAGGTAGTGTGTGTGTTTTTTGGAGTGACAAGACAACACAGGCTTCCGTCAGCCAGCGTATTACAATCCCAGCAGCTCGTAACATTAGCGAGTGTGCAGTCAAGAGAGAGAGAGGGAGAGAGCGAGCGTGTGACTGACGGTGAGTATGAAGTTATCAGTAACGTTATAGCTGTGACTGCAGCAGCGCAGTGTGTACGGTTCAGGCTCATGGTGAACAAATGCTACAACTCATCAAGACCCGATCCAAGCTCTTGTTTCTTGCTTGACCCCTGCTGATTAAAGTGAAGGGGGTTAGCCCCGAAGCTAGCAACACAGACCTCCCACCGGTGTGTGTGTGTGTGTGTGTGTGTGTGTGTGTGCGTGCGTGTGTTTGTGTGTGTGTGGCCCAACCTGCCGACGCTGACAGAACTTCACTTGAGATTTTTTTTTAAATTGTACCTGTGTACGTGTGGACTAGGCCTTACACTATTACATTTACATTTTACTCTCTCTCTCTACCATGTAGTAGTTTGCTCCACACTAACCTTCGTACACTGCCTGGTGAGTGATGAGTATATAAAATTAGTAAATTCAACACTTACCAGAGTCCACCCCGATTATGAACCGGCCAATGATGAGCATCTCAAAGGATTTGGCACTTTCGCCGAAAGTCAGCAGCACAGCAGCTATTAGAGCGAAGATGTTATTCAACAGCAAGGTTCCCTTTCTAGAAGTGTCAAGAAGAGAATATGGTTGTAAAAAGAGAGAAACATCACATATAGGCGCAGGTTCAAATGATCCGACACAAATGTAATTTCTTCATAAAGATAATTGTATCTTATTAATAAAACTTTATTTACATAGCGCTGCAGATAAAAACCAAAACACCGGGGGATAAAATAAAGTAAAAAAAAAATGTGAAATGGCAAGAGTGGAATGATAAAACCCAACAACATATTAAATGTTCATAAATGCTTTCCTATTTAAGGAAGTTTTAAGAAGAGGCATTTCAACAAGATGTTTTGGAGCAAAACCTAGCGAAGGTTAATAGAGCCTTTATAAAGAAAATAATAATAATAATTAAGAGAAGTATTATATACCAAATTAATCATTATGTTATGAACACAGGTCTTTCAGAGGACCTGAAGGCTGGTCTGAATCTGAGACTCAAAATAATGGTGCATTCAGGCGGCAGCAATTAGCAAGCCAGAGCGGCACACACACACACTGTGACTCACATGAACTAACCGGCTACATACTTCTGTGTTACATGAACGAGACTTGATTAGAAGTGCAAGTGAGTCAATTCACCTTCCCAGTACTTTGAGTATTACGGAGACGGACACCGCTCCGAGAAGGCCTCCGATAGAAAATATGGACACTGTGATGGACCAGAAGAGGGTGGCCGTCTCTGCTCCAAGAGGCTCTCCATATCGCTCAATCCACGTCTTATTGTAGAAAGCTTGAATGAACTGCAATACAAGAGAGACACGGGAGACAAATTGATAATCCATTTGAAAGGTAAATTATTACACTGTTCCCATTTTTCATTCAAATTTAAAGGCAAAACCCACAATCCAAATGTAACTAAAAAGCAGTTCCACTATGACAACTCAAAAATTAAGTATTTCTGTCCTTCCGTCAGCCATCTTTGTTTTGAGAAATTTGTGTTGCACTTACAACGGCTGGCCAGCGGGTGGCAGTGTATGGGATGACGCACTATAGTGTCCGCTGTGGTTGCTGATGTGCAACCAAAGAATATATTGCTAAGAAGTGAAAGTCAATTGTTTGTTCCATTAATTGCAACATCAGCGCCCGGCAGCAAAGCTACGCCTCCGCCATTTTGGACTGAAAGCGATTACCGGACGCTAGTAAAACGTCCGCCTACAAAGTGCCGTACAAAAGCAAAACAATATTATTTAATATTCTATTGTCATATATTTAATGTCTCTACTGAAATGGCCTGTGTTGAACAATAAAATATTTTAAATATGCATACTACTATAACTATTTACTTACTTACTTATTCATTAAACTTTTGTATCCGGCCGCTTCCCAGGGGAGCATAAAGTGAGCGAAGGACATAAATGCAAATCCAGCACATAGTTTTTGGGAACAATCTCAAACCTTTTCATGTCAAGGACCTCCAAAATTGATGTACAACAGACAACAGACCACGGATGTATAAGAGGTTAGTAAATAGCCTTACGTTACAACCATGTTAACTTCTGTTCATTTCGTGCGTGCTACTACTGACTGATAGCCGGTTGTTTTGGGAACAGAGACGTTAATACATCCACCACGGTACAGGCTTTACAGCACACAGCCCATGGGTATTATAAGATAATAAAAGTGATGAATTACAGCCAATATTTCCATTATTACAGCCACATACAGCTAACAGGAACCGGATATGTCATATGAGCTTGAAAGGCGGTTCAGACCTACATGTATGGGTCTGATGCAAGTTCATTATGTTGAGGAAATTAACTCTGGATTACGCTATTAGTGAACGGTTTACATCTTTATGGACATAATGATTTACATGAGGACTATTTAAGTGTTGGTACCGGGAAGTTGATTTAGCTAAAAAAAAAAGTTATCCATGGACTCATTGGCATTTTCAGTCCAAAATGGCGAAAGCGCTACAGCAGCACCTTCTAACAACTATTGTCAAAAAAGCACCGGAGTTTCTCCTCTTTGCTTCTATACTCTTTGACTATACCATCAAAACCTACAAGAAAACTGCTTTTAAACAGCTGTCCACTGTAGTGACCACTATGTGTCCTCTATGCTGTTTAACGTTATAATAAATCCTTATCAAGGCATGATGATGTATCACAGATGTGTTTCATAAACTTAACTGCAAAAACAGAATTTCTAAATGTGATATGTAACCCCAGAGAGCAAACTGAGCGACTGCATTAAATGAATGGATTAAAGTAAAGCTTCAAGCTTCATCGAACACGGTGTCTCATCCAAGCAATAAGCTTTGACTGAAGTGTCCTTTTTTATGGGGGAATTTGTCAGCTCTGAAGAATACGACACATAATGGCCTTGCATTTTTCTTTAATCTTGCATTTCACATTTGAGACCCATGTTATATAGTATTTGGTGGCAGCTCAGGGTTATGAAATGAAGATATCATGAATTATCGTAGCACCAAACAAAATTCAAACAGTATCCTTGTAAACCTATAGTGGTAAAAGGCTGACGCAGAGCGCTGGAAGCACAGGTGGCACGGGTTACGGTCATTTCCACTGTGTGCTATAGCTCTCAGGTGTGGTATGTCCTTGCAGACGTCAGGCAGAACAGCTGTGAGTGCCTCGCTTCTTTAACATTAGACTGAAAAGTTACTCTTGATGTGACGTTGATGTGACTTCTGAAAACACCACTATCACCCGTCACCTCATTTTTTCATTGCAGTTCATTCAGCCAAGTCACATGGAGAAGATTAATAATTACCCAGGATGTGACTTTGTCACTCCATGCAAACATGCACCAAGCTCAGTCAGTAATGAGTTCAGCCAAAAGTCTCTGGCGATCAGAGTGCATCATAATCCAATGAAAAACACATGTTAAAACTGCATACTTTTTTTACTTAAATACCTGAATTAAGTTTTTTCACTGTGATGTGAATTGTCCATGCCACATTAAAATCACAACACAGAAAACAAAGCGAAGAGGTGCATAATGTATTTCACAGAGTGGCATTGACCTGTTTTTTTCATTCATGCCAAAATGAAAAAGAATCAACTGTCCAATCACGACTCGGGGTGGGGCTTTGTGCAGATATTATCATGGTTGTGTCTAGAAGGGAACCCGCAAACTGCGAAATCTGATCTGAGATCTGCAAAAAGTCTCGCGAGACTCGCTGCAAGTGGCGTAAATATCGACGCTGCAACCGGTCAAGAAGCCGTCATGGCCCAAAAATCCCATTCCTACACCGTGTCCACACTGAATCCATTATATACACCAGCTATTCTCAACCACTGGGCCGGGGCTCACCGGTGAGCCTCAGAGCGCCATCTAGTGGGCCGCGAAGGTACTTCAAATGGTTAGATTAACCTCTTCAAAATCTGATGGACGCTATTCTGTCTTTTGGAGGTTGTAGCGGGCTCAGTTTTGAAGCTGGAGTTTACGGTATATACTGGTATTATGGAACTAGAAAATCTAAGGAATACATTGGTCACCATGTCATGCTAGCTTGTCGGGAAGAGCTTGAAAATAACGCTCCAAAGTTACGCTAAATTTTGGCAAAGAAAAACTGGCATGGCCATTTTCAAAGGGCTTCCCTTGACCTCTGACCTCAAGATATGTGAATGTAAATGGGTTCAATGGGTACCCACGAGTCTCCACTTTTCAGACATAATGTTCTCGGATGCAGTGACACAAAATGGAGTGTTTTTTTGGAACTAAAAACTGATGTTGGAGACAACCCTGCTCCAGTAAACTCCACAGCGTGTTGTGAGAAATATGACCCTGAATACTTTGGATTCATAACGGCAGGAAGTGATGGGTGAGGATAAGCTGAATATTTGTGTGGGTCATTACACCTGACAGTGGCATAACACATATTTATTATTTATAGCCCAGTTTGTCATTTATTTGGGAAGGTGGTCCTTGGAAATAGTTTATTAATCAGAAGTGGGCTTCAAGTTACAAAAGGTCGAGAAGCCCTGATATACACTGTTGTTACGTCATGTAAACAAACTACGTAGGCTACCTATCGGCTGTGAGCTTGAGATCAGACTGGAGATGTAACCACTTATCTTCCTACGTTTGTTCTTTATAAACACACATTTAATATTGTGATATTTACTGAAAATGACAATATAATGAATACAATACAATGCTGAATACAATATATCCAACAGTAGTAGGAAACTTTCAGCTCCCTGGCGATCTCCCTCCAGCCGGCTGCCACCTTATTTAGGTTTTCGTAGAGAAATGAGGAGGTATCAAATAGATAACTCCTCAGCACAATAATTCTAATGGGTGAGTACTGGTTTATTATTGTTATTATGCAGTGGGATAAGGGATTTAAATCTATACCACCATATGTTGGAAAATGTGCAGCTACTGAAATCTGAGTCCAGGGCAGGCTGTTAAGTTTTAGCGTTGATAAATTTGGCGCTCTGGCTGCTGTCCGTGATGCTGATCTAAGGCTGGTTTGCAGTATGGGAGTTGCATGGTGAGCCTCTCCATGGTGGCATAACAATTGTCTGCTTTGATATTGTCTGGAGTGGTTGTGCGCGTGTATGTGCGTGTATGTGCACGATTTGCGGGGAAGGCCCAAGAAAAGAATTTGCACCGGGGCCAATCACAATTATGTTACGCTGCTGCTCGCTGCCCAACGACCTATCCTAACCTTAACTATTAGAGGTCAATGCCTAACCTTAATCATTCGCAAACACCACACACCGTAATTGCATTTCATTGCATTGTATTTCTTTGTTTGATTTGTTTTAATATAGCATTTTCCATAATTTCTGAACCAAGTCTTATTTTTTTCAAGTGCATTTTTTGCTGTTTCCTGTTTTCGTGTGTTTGAGTCAAAGCAACAGTACTTAGAGAGGGCAGGCCGTGTAATGAGAGCACAGTTTGGAGCAAATGTTTTTGAAGGCTACTTAGTGTTAAGTGTCGGTTTTAGTTGCACTTTGGATTAAATTATTTTGAATATGAGGATGTATTGCTCTTAGAAAAAATCTTTCCTTTGATCCCTCTCGACCGCTGCTGGCACAACAACATTTTCCCTGTACTTAGTCTTTTATACGGCACATGTGAGAAAGGGGTAATTAGAAACCCAGTTAAAGCAAAGAAATGTGGCCAGGTAAATCAGATCAGAATATCTGATCTCTCAAGCAACATAAATATTAACTAGGTTTGAAACGAGGAGTATGTGAATAGGAAGCGTTTGCTTTTACTGCTTTTACTGTTTGAGGCCAGGAAAGATGCTTTGACTCTAAAATGAGTGGAAGTTTGCCGTCTGGTCACATTTTTAATGTCTAAGATCTTAAGAGTATATTAGAATTTAATGCCCATGCATTTTTTAACGCTCCTTTTAATATTCCTTTGCCAGTTGCAGCTGCACTTCACTTTAAGATTGGCTCGCTGTCCGTGGTGCTGAAGATAATGCTGGCTACACTTTAGAGTAACTTTGCTCTTTTAACTGTCTGTAATCCGTGCAAAATACATTAGAATAATAACTTGGATTTATATAGCACCTATCAAGAAACCCAAGGACGCTTAACATAGACATAAATAGACACAAAAAATGGAACACAACAGTAGCTAGAGGCCATAGGCCTTGTTGAAGAGCTGGGTTTTAAGGAGTTTTTTGAAGCTGTCCAGAGATGGGGCGTTGCGGAGCCCTATCGGGTTTGTCTGGGGTATGGAGAGCTGACCCGTGCCTGAGGATCTCAGCTTCCGGGACTGTGTGTATGGGTGGAGGAGGTCAGATAGGTACTGAGGAGCAAGGGTATTGAGGGGTTTTGTAGGTGAGGAGGAGGATTGTATAGTTGATGCGGGACTTGACCGGGAGCCAATGGAGGTGGATGAGGGTCAGGGGTGATGTGCTGCCAGGGCTTGGTGCGGGTGAGAACCCTGGCAGCTGAGTTCTGCACATGCAGCACATCGCAGCTATAAACGACACAAAGGACATTTTATACTTGGAGCATGAAAGCAAAGGTTAATGTGCAGTGAACAGTCTACAGCTTTCAGCTTTCTGTCCTTTATAATTCAAGTTACTGGGTGGACGTCAGTTTAAGACAGTAAACTGATTGATTTGCTGATCGAGGCAGACGCAACAGTCGTGATTCTCTAAAAAACAAAAGAGTTTTTGTATTTTACCATGGTATCAAATTGGTATCGAGAATCATGGAATTTCACTGGTATTGGTATCGACTACTAAATATCTGTTATCTCTAGTAGCAGCCTGTCAATCACAAGGTAGCCACGCCCTAAAGCATCCCCTCCTTTATGGTCTATTTCACTCTAAATGGGACCATAATTTACTAAATGAACATCATGCTGTATTGAAGAAGACTTGAAACTAGCGACTGAGACCATGAACTCATGTTTACAGTGTTTACTGAGGTGATAAATCAAGTGAGAAGTAGGGTCATTTTCTCATAGACTTCTATACAATCAGACTTCTTTTAGCAACCAGAGGAGTCGCCCCCTGCTGGCTATTAGAAAGAATGCCTGTTTAAGGCACTTCTGCATTGGCTTCACTTCTCAGACCCGGAGGTTGGTTTCTGTTCAATGTTTATTCAGAAACTGTGAGAAACTGTGAAACCATTAACCCAGTAGGACAACTCTCTCCAAACATATACATCATACACTGTGGTAGGCAAACATAGAGTCCAGTAATTGACAATGACAAATAGACAACTCTCCAGCGATGACTACACTCTCTAATGGGATTTAGTTTAACGATGACAGTGTCTATACTTGTGAACGTCTGCATTTTTGGCTCTGAAGCAGCGTCTAAATGAATGTTTATTGATTTTCTAATAGTGCCATATGGAGAGAAATCAATGGTGCTTCTTCGCAAGCAAGCTCTGCAACAGTTTGACTCACCAAAGAGGGAGCGTTGACCACGGAGAGGTTGTAGCCGTAAATGAAAGACGACCCCAGGGCGCCGAAGAAGGCTGCGCTGAACAGACAGGCTGTGATTGGCTGCTGAAGAGAGAGCACACATAACACAAAGGGTCATACTGAGCATACAAACATGAACATGGAAGTGGCAATCACATTGTTGTTGATCAACTTCAAGGTCGGATCGAAACCGAGGGGATTCAACAGAGGACGTTTCATATCGGTCCAGGTATGTCGGCCAGGAAACTGGAATATTCCCTTCACTTTGCCCTTGAGTGTTGCACTGCTTAAACAACATGCATGTTCTGTTTGACATAGGGAGACAAAGAAAAACCACATGGTGGTTGTGTGATGATAAAGGTAGCTGTCACACAAGACCGCTGTAGCTGTCATCAAAAATGGATGAAAGTGAATGACATTGCCAAGACATAATCTATTATTTGATTAAATGGATGCTGTGAATAGGTAGAGGTACATGACTCCTAAAAATTCTGTTCACATACAACTAAATTGCATTCGTAATTACATTTGGAAGGAAATGTATTTTGTAGCGGATTATGTTTGTATGTTTGTCACCGGACTTTTCCTCAGGGGACCGGTGTTCGTGTCCTGCAACTTAGTCATTTCTTGCATTTTCGTTTTGTTTTTAAAGGACCAGTGTAACATTTAGGGGGATCTATTGGCAGAAATGGAATATAATATCAATAAGTAGGTTTTTTTTAGTGTATAATCACCTGATAATAAGAGTCAGGGTGTTTTTGACACCTTAGAGTGAGCACCACCATGTTTCTACAGTAGTTCAGAATGGACAAACCAAACTCCCATCGCTACCGCTCTCTCTCCTTTGCTTCATTACTCACTTCACACATACACACACACACACACTCTATGCACTGGCTCTGCTCCAAATGGCTCTAGAGAGGGCCATTTGCATTTTCGCGTCGGCCACTGTAGCTCTCCAACACGCTTGGCACACGGGGGGTGTGGATTCAGTTGGTTGCAATCTCCTCACCTCACCGCAAGATCCCGTCAGATCCTACACACTGCTCCTTTAAGTAATTTTAAGCCAAACCATGATGTTTTTTACTAAACCTAACCAAGTAGTTTTGTTGCATTTTCGTTTTGTTTTGTTTCCATTTACAGAGTTAATCACACGTTTAAACTTGCTAATTATCACCTAATTACAATGAAATTTGTGGACCTGTAAAATTAAGTTTTGCTGATTCCGCTAATACCAAATGTTTGCAAGGTTATCCATTTGCAACATGATAAAGGCTCCCTTTTCAAGTGATACCTACACTTACTTTATAGTTGTTTTTAACAGATTTACCAGATTTTAAATTACGGTACATTGACGGGTTGATCAAAGAGTTAAGAGACTAAGTTTTTAGTAGCAAATATTCTTAAATCAGACTCTAAATTGCCCGTAGGTGTGAATGTGAGTATGAGTGGTTGTCTGCCTCTATGTGTCAGGCGACCTGTCCAGGGTGTACCCCACCTTCGCCCAATGTCAGCTGGGACCCTGAAAAGGATAAGCGCTTACAGATAATGGAGGAATGTATATTTTATAATCACTGATTACAAGATTTTTTGCCATGTTATAGCGGCATGACCCTGGATGGCAATGTCAGCCCATCCCTTTGAATGCAAAGTTAAGTATTAGAGCGCATATAATGATGAGCACAAGATGTTATCTGCTAAAATGTAGTGAAGCAAAGCAAAAGAAGGTACATTTCATTCAAAGTGACTCCCTGTCCACTAATTCAAATTTGTGATTGAATGATACTGCTGCTTTCAGCGACAAGTAATTAAATCTCATATGTTAAAGGACTAAATTAGGCACTTACGGCTATGAGCAGGCTCCGTACGGGGGGTTTAGCATATGGCCTCTGCAGCGTAAGGCCTATAAAATCTGATTTGATCTGTTAAATCACTTCCCGAAAGGTCAAATTTAAAGTAACCATCTGAGTGAAAGGACTTTAGGAGTTTAGCAGATCGTGGCAACAATAAGACCCGACAGAGCAAAAGCAGGAGTTGAATGTGAAGGTGGGAAAACATGGCTACTAAAAGTTATTTTAGCAGTGTGTCTGTATTTGTTTCTAACACTTGGAAGCCACCCGCCCAACAATTAGCGCCTAGAGAGTAGCACTACGTAGGAGGTATGTTAAATCAGTGCTTTTTCTGCCCATGTATCTTTATTCCATAATAGCTCACCGATAATAGTATGCTTGCAATATGCACTTGTTATACGTGTCCCAGTAGAGTTCTCCCCCGGTAGAGTCCTGCTTTTCCATTTGCATATGTTATCACTCAAATAGGCATATACGCAACAGCGTCTCCTTCACCACACGTGGTTTGCATAATAATCGATTCCCAAGAGTTGTCTTGAAAACAGCAGGATCGTACCCGTCAGAGGTAGCCATGAGTCCTTAAGCTGTTTAAAAGATGCCAATCTCAAAGGTGTACAACAAAGTGCAGAAAAAAAAAATTCATCAAGACATTTGCTATACAGGACTCAGTCCTGCACCGATAAACCCTTAAAAAAAAAGTAGTTTATTCAAGTGTGCTATTAGTATACTTCTTTTAAACTTAAAATAAGAGAGTTTGCTTTCAGACGACTTTGTATGTACTTATCAGAGACAAACTTAACAAAAATATACTTAAGAATCCTTGGCTTGTACTGACAAGTATACAGAAAAGTCCAAGTATACTTGGCTTATACTGAAAAATAGACAGAAAGGTATATTTGGGTAAGTACTATAAGTTCACTTTATAAAACGTACAAGTATACTTGCATTAAAAACTATTAAACCAGTAGTTTACTTAGAGTATACTTTAAAGTGTACTTTTATAAACTAAAAAATGGGCCACAAGTCTATAACTGGTAAATTAACCTATAAGTTCACTTGTAGTATTGCTCATATTATAGTTGCAGTACAAAATACGAATTGTATGTAAACTAGTTGTGTACTCAACGTTTACTACTCTTACATTTACTAAAAAGTGGGCCGATTTAGTCCCAAGAAGTATTGAAGTAGTACACTTACAAGTATACTACTAGTACATTGATATTAGTGTACTTATTACGTAAAGTATACTTGGGAATATACTGAAAAGTATACGGAAAGGTATATTTGGGTAAGTACTATAAGTTCACTTAAGAAAACTTACAAGTATACTTGCAGTAAAAACTATTAAACTAGTAGTTTACTGAGAGTATACTTTAAAGTGTACTTTCATAAACTAAAAAATTTGCTATAACTAGTAAACTAACTAGTATATCTATAAGTTCACTTGTAGTATTGCTCATATTATAGTTGCAGTACAAAATACGACTTGTATGTAAACTAGTTGTGTACTCAACGTTTACTACTCTTACACTAACTAAAAAGTGGGCAGATTTAGTCCCAAGAAGTATTGAAGTAGTACACTTACAAGTATACTACTAGTACATTGATATTAGTGTACTTATTACGTAAAGTATACTTGGGAATATACTGAAAAGTATACAGAAAGGTATATTTGACTATAAGTAGTAGTAGTGGCTATAAGTACTATAAGTTCACATAAGAAAACTTACAAGTATACTTGCAGTAAAAACTATAAACTAGTAGTTTACTGAGAGTATACTTTAAAGTGTACTTTCATAAACTAAAAAATGGGCTATAACTAGTAAACTAACAGTATACAAATAAGTTCACTTGTAGTATTGTTCATATTATAGTTGCAGTACAAAGTACAACTTGTATGTAAACTAGTTGTGTACTCAACGTTTACTACTCTTACATTTAAAGTCTACTTAAAAGTATACTTTTATAAACTAAAAAGTGGGAAGTATTGAAGTAGTACACTTACAAGTATACTACTAGTGCATTGATATTAGTATACTTATTACGTAAAGTATACTTGGGAATATACTTAATGTATACTTAAGTTTACTTCATAAAACAAACTTGAAGTATACTTCTTTTTTTATGAGGGAATGTAGGAGACGTTGGGTCGGTATTTACCAGTCGATCAACATCAACATCACAATGAAGCGTCTCTCTGTTAGCCGGTTTAACATCAGATGAACCAGCCAGAGAACCTTTCCAGCTTTTTGAGGGTTACATGGTTTAACAAACAATGTTGATGTGGAAATCTGTACACACTGATTGCTAAAATGTGCACACAGATTGGTCGATTGAGTGCACATTATGACATCTGTACAACAACTTCAGAGGCAAATAGAATTACATTTAAACTAAACACTATACAAATCCTTTTAATTATTCATACACAAATTATTTTCTAAAATACTTTATCTTCCCAGTATCTTCTTATCAGAGCCAGCCATACTCTGTTCAATTGTGATAAATCTATAGAGTTTTATTATCTTATAGCTTGTTTCTCTCCAAGTTTATCAATCCAAGCACATGGACTTCTCAACCTATGAGCTTATCCCATGCGCTCAGTTAAGCAATCGTTTTACAATCCATGCACGTGATTATGAAATCCACGTGGATGGATTACCACATGATTATTTTTCTTCTCTCATGTGACACAACCGTAGCGGTCAAAAGGCTTAGGAGAGCGAAAGTCACTTTCTTAATGTGGAAACTACAAAGAAAGGACTAACTATTTTCTTTGTTTAACCATGTTTATTAACACAAGTGGTGCCAAAAGGATATGACACACTGATAAGATTGGATTCATTGCCTGTGGTCAGGTTGCCAACTATAAATGGCTTATTACTGCTTGAACAACTTATGCATGTTCTCAAAATGAGAAAAAGACAATTAAATAGGGAGCGTAAATTCTAGTCTTATAATCCAAAAACACAGTAAACAACTTGTTGAAACCAACCAATCATGTGTAATTACTCATTTTTGTTCCAGTTTCGACCTTTTGAATTGTGCGCACAACCTTTTCCGTTGTCTTTATAATACCTCTCACGTGAAAACATCCTATGAGGGCATGTCAATGTGTGTCATGGGGGAGTTGCGGAGTCTGCTAGTGGTCAGCCAATGAGATACAGGATGATCAGACTGTAGACAAGCACCCCCTCATCATTATATAAGCTACATTGACAATTAAGGAAATATTAAATAGATATATTCGTAAATATCTGCTAGAATGAAGAAAATAAAAATAAAAAGAGCCAGCTAAAGATAAAAGGAAGAGTGCAACAAATTAATGTTTAATTTATTTAATTATTTATTACAATAAAGGGGGAAAAAAAGTGTTGTGATCAATTTACCAGTAAATTATTTAAATCACTGTATTATTTATTCATGTATCCAGTTATATTTTTCACTCATTAGATATCTTATGGAGCTGTCCCTCTCACACCTCACACACATTTCAGCGGTTCATCACACTTTTACTGACGATGTAAGCAGGTATGAATATAGACCTGTTTGATGCATATTTTTCAGCTTAGACTTAAATGTAGGTGTTAATGATGCTCTTCAGTTTTAAGGACAATATCCCCTTTAGGTAGCAGATGTAACTAGAAAAGCAAAATACAGTTTCATTGAGTAACTGGGAAAAAATAGTGAGCCTTAAAGATCCCATATTTTGCTCATTTTCAGGTTGTATTTTCTGTTTCTACTAGATCGTGATTATATTCTATAATGTTAAAAACTTTATTTTCCTCATACTGTCTGCGTGTATATATGCCTGTATTTACCCTCTGTCTGAAACGCTTCGTTTTAGCGCAATGCAACGGAATTGCGACGGAATTGCGTTGCTATGCAACAGCTTCAGTCCATGTTTACTTCCTGTCAGCTGATGTCATTCATACGGTGCCTTCAAATGGGGTCATGTTTACCGTGTTCACGAGATGAGTCCATATGAACGCCTCCCTCATGTCGTATTCACAACCTCGTAAGTGGAAAGTTTCTGAAAGCTCAGAGTTCACGACTTGTGACATGTTTGTTGATGTTTTGAAAAATGGCGGAGGCCACAGAAGTTAATTTTTCGTTGCATAAGAAGTTAATATATTGTAATTTTAGTCGTATATTGTTTTTCTTGGTAATTTTATAATAAGTCTGAGGAAAGTGTTGATACTCCCAACGATCTCATCTTTTCCCTTTGTCATTATGCCTTTGCATTTCCTGCATTATGTTACCCACTTGCTAGCTTGCTAAATTGTTAGCCTCTGTGGCTTCTAGACGTCAACGTTAATATTGCCGTTGCTTAGCAGCGGTGTTCTTCACAACTTAACAACTTGAACGCCAAGCATATTGTGTACACGACTTCCCATGTTGTAAACACGAGCTCACGAGTTTCATTTGAAGGCACCAATATACAGTGCAACTAGAAATAAACTGGAACACATTTAGGGTGTTTACATTTAAAACTGTGAAATGTTGTATAGTTATGACATCACAAAGTTACAGGAATTCTGCCAGCTTGTTTCAAAAGTACAGTTTCTGAATACGGGCTGTGTGTATTTCTCCACGGATTGAGAATTTCAATACTTTCAAAGTATTTATATAGCACTTAAACCTGGTTTATGATTGAAAAAAATATATATATGAAAATCTCACTTTTTACAATATGGGACCTTTAATTATCTCGGGTTCACTGTGTGAAAGAAATCACACAGATGTGTGGAAAAGATAAGATAAAGAAAGTGAAAGCATTGCCTACACCCACAATAACACTTTAGTGTCGTTGCTGAGTCGGCTCAATTGTGCGGCGAATAAGTCGGGGCGGTAACAGATGAAGGTGTAGATAACTCTGATGGGACCTTTGCTTAGTTGGCACAACACATACCTGCAGTCCAGGATCATACTTTGGAAGACCAACTGGCTGTGTTATCTTTGAAGAGAGGTTTATTGTTGCGTAGTACGAGGCGATCAATAAAAGGGCAGGGCAGCTGGATCAAAGCTGTGATTCTCATGTTTGTGTAGCCACTAGTAATGAGGGACTGGAATCAAGTGAGTAGCCTGCTGTTCATATTTTATAAGAAGTATTCATTAATACACATATATACTGTAGACACTAGTGAACAAAGCAATAAATGGTTTCTTTGAAGTGATTTTCTGTGTGCACAGTATTCATAAATTTTACTGTATTAGTATTATTTCATTGAAGATTTTTCAATGTGGAAGCAAACAGACAATTCTACATATTAAATAAAATGTTTTAATGGGTCAGTGTGTAACATTTCGGGGGATCTATTGCAGAAATGGAATATAATATTCATCACCATGTTTTCATTAGTGTATAATCACCTGAAACTAAGAATTTTTGTTAGCTTAGAATGAGTCCTTCATATCTACATAGAGAGCGAGTCCTGTTCACATAGTTCGCAATGTTGCTTCGCCATGTTTCTACAGTAGCCCAGAACGGACAAACCAAACACTGTTTTTACGTTACCTGAAGGCCAACGTAGTTCTCCGTCACACTCGTGAAACTGCAGTAATGTGAGCCACACAGTGTGAAACCGTGGTACCGCCAGCCGCCTTCTGACTACTGTTGCTCCTAAAGTAGTGTTATTATGGTAAGGATGACCTCTGAGCGAGGCGAACGGCGTTATCCGGTTTTGCACTCGCCGGCTCACGTTACCGCAGTCTTGGAAATGGAGGAGTGAGTACTCAGTTGGTTGCAATCTGCAATAGAGCTTCAACGATTAATCAATTAATCGATTAGTTGTCTACTATTAAATTAATCGCCAACTATTTTGATAATCAATTAATCGGTTTGAGTCATTTTTTAGGAGAAAAAAAAGTCAAAATGATCTGATTGCAGCTTCTTAAGTGTGAATATTTTCTGGTTTCTTTACTCCTCTATGACACTTAACTGAATATCTTTGAGGTGTGGACAAAACAAGACATTTGAGGACGTCATCTTGGGCTTTGGGAAACACTGACCGACATTTTCACCATTTTCTGACATTTTATAGACCAAACAACTAATCGTCAAGAAAATAATCGGCAGAGTGATTAAACAATAAAAATAATAGTTAGTTAAAGCCCTAATGTGCAACCACACCATTAGATGCTGCCAAATCCTACACACTGTAAGATAACCAGGACTAAATCATAATGTTTTTCTATTTATTTTTATATTACTTAACATTTTTTATACGTGTCAAAGGTTACCGCATCATTACATAATCAATAGTTTTTTCTTATTATTGTGTTTTTAGCACAACCAGTAGAGAGGGCCTCTGTCTCAGGTCCAAGTACAGTTTGCTCACAAAAACATCCTGTCCATATACATAACTGGTTAATGTATGACATAACAGGCAAGAACAATAACATGTAAAACAGCCGTAACCTATCAGAACAGGACTATCAGTCTGTCCAACCAGTCAGATTTCATACCTCACAACAGATGTCATCATTCTGCAGCTGTAAAGTCATAAAGATATGAGCTCGGCCATCGTGAGTTCAGTGAGATAATGACACTAACCTGTTCAGGGCTCTTCCCAGAGTCGCTCATCTTGTGGACTGCTAGCTTGTCCTTCTGCTTCTGTTTGTCCATCTTAACGTTTCAGCAACCTTAAATGAGAAGGTCATAGCATATTAGACATACAGAATATACATAGAAAGTGTTTCACAACAAAGAGGGGGAAGTGGAATCTTTTTTATAGAAACTACTGAGTGAAACATCTGCTGAAAAAGGAAATGTCTCAACATGCTGACGTGCACATACGGACGCTGGTACAAGAACAGACAGGATTATAGATCAGAACATGGTCACAAGTTTCGGATTTACTCATAAGTCAAATGCAACATACACATGCAAAATGTAGAAAAAGATCCTTGGCTACAGTTTAAAGCATTGGATTTTACCCAGTTTTTTAACAACATCAGAAAAAAACAGTCTGGATTTGTCCTGCATCACATTATAGAATTGGTCAAGTGTAATATAGCTAATTAAAAGCCAGAGTCTGTCACCTAGTGGTTATAAGAATAATAACACATCATATAAAATGCAGAAATTGTATGATATCTGGAGGTCTATGTACACCTTAGGCATTATCTTTTACCAAACACAGTTGGTGACTGCGGGGTGTATTTCAAGCTGTTTTACATCCTTTGTTGCAAAAAGAAAAGGAAATATATTTTAGGGCATCCACCTTCTTAACAAAACAACATCAAAGCCTTTTTGCACGTAACTGATAGGAGTCAGTGACCTGTAGCACTGCTGATTTCCTCTCCTACCGCACAGTTAATAACATCTAATGGCATTCGGTGAGCCTCCAGAATGTAAATGAGTCCACGATCGGATGACTAGAATGAGGAGCAGGATTAAAAGCCACAGCTGTGTGGAGAGAATTTAAAGACGACTGAAGGCCAGTTCAAACCGGATCATTTTAGCTCTCAGCTCTCTCTCTTTTTTTTTTGCAGCCTAAGCTGCTGTGAAGACATTAAGAACACATTAAAAAAAGTCAATTTGTCCTCACTATTGAGGCTCAAGTAACACATTTATTATAGTTGTGCTTAAAAGTTTATCATTAACTTTGAATATAGTTGAACTCAAGGTCAAATTACTGCATGAAGAACTGTGTGAAACAAATTATCTAGATGGCATTGCCCTGGCCTCCAGCACCACCGTAACGAATCTAGGAGTTATCTTTGATCAAGATATGTCCTTTAACTCCCACATAAAAACAAGCTTCAAGGACTGCCTTCTTTCACCTACGTAACATTGCAAAAATCAGGCACATCCCGTCTGCAAACGATGCAGAAAAATGAGTCCATGCATTTGTTACTTCTAGACTAGATTATTGCAACTCCTTATTATCAGGCTGCTCCAATAAATCTCTTAAGACTCCCCAGTTAATCCAGAATGCTGCAGCACGTGTACTGACAAGAACTAGAAAAATAGATCATATTACTCCTGTATTAGCGTCTCTGCACTGGCTCCCTGTAAAATCCAGAATTTAAATTCATCCTCCTCACCTACAACGCACTAAACAGTCTGGCACCATCATATCTTAAAGAGCTCATAGTATTATCCCACTAGTGCAGGGTTACTTGAGGTTCCTAGAGTCTCCAAAAGTAGAATGGGAGCCAGAGCCTTCAGCTATCAAGCTCCTCTTCTATGGAACCAGCTCCCAGTTTCAGTCCGGGAGGCAGACACCCTCTCCACATTTAAGGCCTTCCTCTTTGATAACGCCTATAGTAAGGGCTGGTACATGGCTGGCTTAGACGGCCTTGGACCAGCCCCTAGTTACGCTGCTATAGGCCTAGACTGCCGGGGGAGTTCCTATGACACACTGAGCTCCTCTCTCCTTCTCTCCTTCTCCATCTGTATATGCATTCATGTCCCATTCATGCATGTTGCTAACTTGATTCCTTCCCCGGAGTCTTTGTGCTTTCTCATTTCACAGGTAGGATCGTGGTTGCATCTGCTGCCGCAGCTCTGCTTGACACCCACTACTATCATTATTATCAGCCTTATTTCTATTATTATTACTGCTATTAGTAGTAGTAGTCGTATTACTAATACTTCTGTTATCACTCTATTACGTCCACTGCTGTTGATTATTGTTATTAGTCCTATTTGTATTACTACTTATAGCAGTTGTGCTATTGTGGTTGCTCTGTCTGTCTGTCTGTCTGTCTGTCTGTCTGTCTCTCTCTCTGAAAAAAATTTAATAAAAAATAAATTGAATTGAATTGAGCAAACCATAAGATGCCTTGAAACCCTCAAATTGAACTGTACCACACATTGGGTACAATAAAACTCCTATACTGTAAATATAACAAAAACACAGACACATCTCCGACAGTATGATAATAAAGCACTTCTGCACTTTACTTCTGTAAATTATGTAGCCTATAGATAAGATATATTTTTATAGTTGTACCGACAGAATACAGCAGAGCACAGAAGCTGTTATCATGCTGCGAGGCAGACAAGCGCTCATGTCTTAATAGCGCAGAGACCTGCAAATCCCAGCGGGACGTCAGTAGAGTAAGCGGTCCTTAATGTGGCCCAGGACACATTCACATACACACTGCTAAAAGAATATGGCCATATGTGGCCCAGACCACCTCTGAATGTGGTCTGAGTGATCAGATCTCAATGCGTCTTGAGTGTATTCACATCTGTACTTAGAGCTGTTCACTTGTGATCAGATCACTGAGGGCACATGTTAATACCAGGTCTGAACCTGCAGAGGAAATCAGGTTTGGTTGGTTATCAGGAACTGCGTCTATTGACTCATCTCTGCGATCAGTTCATAACCCTGATTGTCCCTGACCACAGATATGCTATCTAAGAAAACCCAGCAGTGTCTCTTTTTGTTTGAGGACGCTAACCAAGTTCCAGGTTGACAAATCCCTGATGACACTGTTTTATAAATCTTTTATTGAGTCAGTTTTGCTTTTATTTGCTGGTGTGCAACCCTCAACCTCAAACAGAAAAACTCATTAACAAGGGCACAATGTCACTAAGTGCAGTAAAGGGGAGGAAATAAAGGACACTCGAGAATACAAAGTGGCCTGTTTACTTTGCCACTCTCAGGCTGGAACACGAGACCAATATTGAAACTGTTGTATCCTCACCATCAAGGTTATTTCCAATGTTTTAGTAGGTTAGTCTCAACAAGTCAGATCTCTGTACAGATTCTCCCGTCTCCTCTCTTTCTTTTTTTAAGTCTTTCAAACTGTTCGCTGTAATGTTTCATGAGCGGCCAAAGAACATTTTGGTTCACTTCCAACCTCAATTAAGCAGCAAACAAAGCAAAAAGAAAATATCAATGTAATGAAGCTTTCCAACACCTCCCTAAAGAAATAATCCACTGAAAAACTATGTGTGTCAAAATCGTGCATTGAATCTTTAGAAACCACTGCTGCAACATAATCCAATTGTCCACATTTGAACTTTCCAGAGACACTTTTTAAGCATCTTTTGTCTTGCAAACTTTCCCATAAAAACATCAGCTAGGGCTGTTAATCAATTTGAATATTTAATTTTGATTAATCGCACATTTTTTATCTGTTCAAATGTACCTTAAAGGGAGATTCATCAAGTATTTAATACTCTTATCAACATGGGAGTGGGCAAATATGATTGCTTTATGCAAATGTATGTATATATTTATTACTTGAAATCAATTAACAACACAAAACAATGACAGATATTGTCCAGAAACCCTCACAGGTACTGCATTTAGCATAAAAAATATGCTCAAATCATAACATGGCAAACTGCAGCCCAACAGGCAACAACAGCTGTCAGTGTGTGTGAGTTGACTTTGACTTGCACCAACCCATTTTCATTCACATATCTTGAGGTCAGAGGTCAAGGGGACTCCTTTGAAAATTTGCCATGACAGTTTTTCCTCGCCAAAATTTAGCGTAAGTTTGGAGCGTTATTTAACCTCCTTAGTGACATGGTTGGTACCAATGGTATATATAAGGTAAGCTGATATACTAATAGTTTTTAATAAATATGCAGATCCATAAATTGCGAAATATGCTCCATAAGAGCCTAATATTACATAATGTGCAGCAGACTGTAGTATTGATTATGAAGATTAATGTTTAACTCAAAGATATACTATATTTACAGTTCGTTCACCGTCATGTTCCACTACCTAACCCCCCGAAAAAAAATGTTTAAAACAATGAAGCTGTTTGAAATGATCTTACAACCTTTTACAACAATGCAACAAAAAACTACCCACACATCCTGTATGTTTAACAAAATAACAGTAAGTCCAAAGAAGAAGTGTCAGCCCACTTCACTAAACTCCTATACAGTTCTGTGGATAATATCTAAGAAAATAGTTTGGTAAAAACAAATGCATTTCCATATTTTACACCAGACTATGGGAATTCTTACCCAGGCACAGGCAGCGTATCCAATGCTGTCAGGAAGACTACTGACCCAACATTACCTAGACATGATAGTCACAATGCCACTGGCAAATGATTAACTTCGATGAGTCCCTCCCTTTGTCTCCCCGACGCTCCTTCTAATGGAAATAAACTTGCTTTAGTTTGTCTCTATTTCAAAAGTAATGACTTATTATTGTTTTTATTATTTGTAATATAATAATATAATTTCCGGACTATATAGCGCACCTGATTATAAGCCTCACCCAGTACATTTTTAAAGGAAAAAACATTTTGTACATACATAAGCCGCACCTGTCTATAAGCCGCAGGTGCCCACATTGTAACATGAGATATTTACAAAGAAAGACGGTACACAGAAAGAGTTTTCAAAGTTTTAATAACATACCTTAACTTTTCTTAAGGCACAGCAGCAGCAACACAGCACTAACAGGGCTGGTTAAAAAAACATAAAAGTCACTTATGACTTTTAGCCGTCTTCATCTTCCTCCTGTGCACTGAAACCATGGAAGTCTTCCTCCTCAGTGTCGGATTTGAATAGCCTCAGATATACTTCGCCACACACTTTCTCAGTCTCTCTTTCGTTGTCGCTTTCAGTGTCACTCTCATCCTGAGGCAAATTCACTCCTGAGCTTGTGCTGTCCCCTCCGTCACGCAGCAGACCGGCTTTTCGAAACCCGTTGGTGATGGTGGATTTTTTCACACTGCTCCACGCTGACAGGATCCACTGGCAGACTTGTGCAAAAGTTGCTCTTCGCATGCGGCCAGTTTTGGTAAACGATTTCTCGCCGCTGGTCATCCAAGCCTCCCATTCAACTCGGAGTGCCACTTTAAATGCACGATTCACACTAATGTCAAGTGGCTGCAAATACTTTGTTGTGCCCCCAGGAATCACAGCTGGAATGGAGTTTGTCCTCTTGATGGCTGCTTTCACAGAATCTGTAATATGGGCCCTCATGCTGTCCAAAACGAGTAATGCTTTTTTTCTATGAAAAAATCCTCCCGGTCGACACATATATTCCACCTGTCTCACTCTTACCTTTTCTGCTCGAGCGCCCCTGGCGGCCGTTAGAAAAATGTATAAATTGGCCGCATCATTGCATAAGCCGCAGGGTTGAAAGCGTGTGACAAAAGTCGCGGCTTATAGTCCGGAAATTACGGTATGTGTATAAGCATTGCTCTACTGAAAATAACATGGCATTGCTTTAACAAGAGGCTGGTGTCCTCAGTCCAGCTGTAATCACAATTCTATTAACCAGTTACACTAATGAGGGCATTACATTGGCAATTACTCAAATTGAATTAATCCGCCAATAGGTACTTACTCATAGCATCAGGGGTGGTTTTAATATGAACATAGGATAGTGATGAATGATTGCAGGTGCAACAAAGCACATTTCCCAACCACACCCGATCACATCCAGGAGGTGAAAGAGACATTTTCAACCAGAGAAGGCAGTAAGTTTATCTTTAACCCCCTGAGACCTGTGGGATGTCTTCCAGAGGCTGTAGAGCAGGTTTAGAGCTATAATGAAACTACTCATATCAAAATTAGGCTAAATTTTGGAGAGGAAAAGCTGGCATGGCCATTTTCAAAGGGGTGCCTTGACCTTTGACCTCAAGATATGTGAATGAAAATGGGTTCTAAGGGTGCCCACGAGTCTCCCCTTTACGGACTTGCCCACTTTATGATAATCTCATGCAATTTTGGGGTAAAAAAAAAACATGCTGTTTTTTTAATACAGTATAAATGTGTTATTTTCGCCTATTCTAAAAATGGTGTGTTTGAGTATTTCTGCATACTGGGGTCCCTAAATAGTCTTGGAATTGCATAAATCGGGTATCAATGTAAAGTTGAGACTCTTGTGGATCCAATGAGCTCAACTGTATTCATGTGTGATGATGTCAGTCCCCATAGCAGCCATTTCATTGCAGTGAGACCGTTTTTTTTAAACTTGACATCACTGTATAAAATGACCTGTGGTGACCTCTAGGATAATCACAGCCTCATGAAATTTTACAGCCACACGCTAGAGACCTAGAGCATTCAGAGGATGGATGGCTTTCCTAGGTAGATTGACAATAAGGGGGATCTGAGCAGCTTCTAGAAGTGCTCGCCATCCAATCAGCAAAAAATGCAATTCTTGCAGAAATCTCCAAATGTCAAAAGTTTTTGATACCAAATCACAGCATGGCTTTTTCTATGGTGTTCCTCAAGGTCTCTGTGTCTTAATGTGGTATTTTGGAAGGATTATTGATCATTTTTATCAATTCTCTAGTGGTAAAAAAATGGTTAATTCTAGGACCAAATCTGTGTAACAAATGGTATCAACTCAAAAATTGCTGCAACAACTTATGACTCTTGTACACTTTCACAATTTACTTTAATTAATTAATTAATTTCTGATTCAAGACTAGAACAACTTGACACACAGTGCTGAGCTGCATCTCAAATTAATCTTCAGGTTCCCAGCTTTCAGATGATGTACATCACTTCTATGTGACATCTACTGCTGACCTGCTATCTCCCCCTAAAGACCCCCTCTACCCCACTCTAAAAAGGCAGTTTTTTTCTGGGCACGTCCAACTGGTGAGTGGCCCCGGGGTAGACTCAGAATACGCCGGAGAGATTATATATCTCGTCTAGCCTTGGAACGCCTCGGGGTCCCCCTGAAGAGCTGGAAAGCTCTCCCTGCTGGGGAGAGGGGCGCCTGGAATATGCTGCTAAACCTGCTGCCCCCGCGACCCAGTGTTACACCAAAATATGTGACCGCCGAAATCTGTGACCGCAGAGAGCCAACAACACATGAAGTTACCATTTCTGATGGCTGTCACCAGGAAATGTGACCCCACTGTACCTGTCTTTTGCTTTTCTTTTAGAGTTTTGTGAATATATCTTTAAATTAAAAGTATTAATATTAGGGCTTATGCCAATAATAACACGTAAACGCAAATTTGTTTTAACGCCACTAATTTCTTAAATGCATTCAATCTTTCAGAGGTTGCAGCTTGCTCAGTTTTAAAGCTAGATAGTGAGATACTGGCTTCATAATGAAACTAGAACCTAAGGAATCCATTTGGTACCAACCATGTCATACTAGGTTGTCACGTAGGAGGCTAAATAACGCTCCAAATTTATGCTAAATGTTGGAGAGGAAAAACTGTCATGGCCATTTTCAGAGGAGTCCCTTGACCGCTGACCTCAAGATATGTAAATGAAAATGGGCTCTATGCAGTACCTGTGAGGGTTTCTGGACAATAAACAAGCATATTTGCCCACTCCCATGTTGATAAGAGTATTAAATATTTGACAAATCTCCTTTTACGATACATTTTGAACAGATAAAAAATGTGTAATTAATTTGTAATTAATCGCAATTACATATTTTAATCGATTGACAGCTCTAATTAAAGTACATACAAATACTCATGTATTACACAGGTACAGTGAGGTCACCATTTCTGACGACAGCCATCAGAAATGGTGACCTCCTGTGTTGCTGGCTTTCTGCGAACACAGATGGAAATACAAAGACAAGGAGTTAAGTATTATATATGACGACCTATTAATGGAGATTATGTAAATACAGCTGACTTTATTTTTTTTGATCAACTCAATCCAGCAGTCTGGATTAGGTTCAAATTTTAAATGCGTATTTAATCACATCAGATACAGTGCTCACTTTAGTGAAATTTTATACCAACTTTTCATTGATTTATGTCTTTCATGGCCTACTTTTTTTATTATATTTTACCTTAACACAAAAGTGAGTGTCCTTTATTTCCTCCCCTCTACTGCACTTAGTGACATTGTGCCATATTAAAAGATAATGATGTGGACACTGCTCGACTGGATAATGGAAAGAATTAAACCCAGAGTAAATGCGGTCCATCTGGGTGTCAGTCACAGGCCAGATGTGGCCAACGTGCAGGGAGTTGAAAACAGTATTCTTACGCCATTTGTCTCCATAGACACTTCTTTTAGAAATCTCTCTCATAACATCTTGGGTAATTTAATTTTAAAAAGATTATAGGAATCCTCTGTAAAAATCATTGCAACTGAAAGCTCAAAATGTGGACACCACTGTTGAGTCAATGCTACAAAAATCTTATCATGAAATTCAAAGTCTTGCAACCAAAACAAACATTTGCTTCCAGTGTGATACCATGAACTCAGTTTCCCCCTTTCAATCCCCGCAGCCTGATAATTAAAGGTGTATTAGGTAATATTTCCCAAATGTCAAACAATGTTTATATTAGCAAAATTGAGCCCTCTTCTTCTCTGTGAAAGTAAACACTGCAGTCAGACATGAGGAGTTGGATCAAGGGTCATTATCAATAAGTAATAGTGAATAAATCCTGGTACTTACCTTGAATAGTGTTTAGATATATCACAGCACTGAGTTGAAGTTGTAAAGTTTGGAATCCTAATGCACAGATAGATACCATATTGGAATAAAATGTCTCCTGTTTCTCCTACCATAAGAACAATGGAGAGTGCCCTTCCAGCGTATCCATGCTCCATTGTCCTGCAGCATTCCTTGCAGCATTCCTCCCACCCAGCCTAATCGATCGCAATTGGCCAAAGCCGAGGAAAGACGTCCCCAGATCAGATCATATCATATCTTCTCTGTCAGCTACACCAACTAAAACGTGCTGGATTTAGAAACATGTAGCGTTGAATGCCAAGTCTCTGATAAATGAAACGACAACGGTATAAGAATAATAAGAAAAAGTTTCTGCAACTGGTGGAGCTGTTGCAGACAGCGTGTTACATAAAAAGCAGCACATGAGCTTGGGCTTCAATCCCAAAAACAAACCCTTCTCCTCAGGCTTCTTTTTCACTCCTCAATGGCTGCTTTATTCTCCCTTGGCTTCTCATGAATTATACTGTTGAAACTACTGCCTTGCAGTTATCTATATTACAAACATATGAGTCACATTTCTGTCATGTGGAAACTGCATGAAAGAGCACCTCCAGTATCATAAACACACGCAAAATAAAGGATTGAGCAACTTCAAGTGTGGTTTTGGGTCAGGAGCTGAACTGCCACGGGGGAAAAAGATACGGCCAAGTAATGAAACTCAGGCCTGTAAACTGAACACCCCCTTTGGGACGTCTTTTCTCAGCCCTGGTGTATAGGTGACAGAGGTATTAGGTTTCCTCAGGTGTGGATAGACCTTTCAGTGGGAAAAGAATCCATGGGCAGAGCGGTCCAAACAGTGGTAGAAAGAAACTACGTACATTTACTCAAGTATTGTACTTAAAGGTCTTATTGATAACATTTTATGTAGACGAATATATTTTTAAAAAAGCAGTACATCCACAAAGCTTGTTGAAAGGTGCAGAATAAAAGTTTTGCTTTTTCTAAATAAGAATTATTATGATTGTGAATTAATCACCGGATTTGACTGTTATCAGGCGCTATAAGCACCATAGATGTGGGTCAGAAGGGGCCTACTACGTTGTAAACGTGAAAGCGAAACTTAAAAGCAACACGCTCTAACATGCTGTATAAAACTGAATGAAACGTTATGTTTTGAACACAAACAAAAAGGCTTGTTTAGGTTTCAACAAAAAAAAACACTTTGTTAAGTTCAGGGAAAAACATTGCGTTTTGGGTTACAACACATGGTTGGTTTCACACAAGGATGCAAACTCGAATCTCCTGGGTGAAAACCCTGTTTTGTGTCCCATCCATGATCCCCGGACCTCCACCCCTCATGGCGTTTCACCCCGTCTATATTACTATACACTGGTGCCAAACCATTGAAAATAGTCAAGATGAACAAAATCTTGTTTTTTCTTATATCTACATTTCTATTTCACCCATACATTTTGAACAAGTGTATACATTTCCAAAATCTTGCCCTATATACGTATTTCTAAAAAAGTGTTAATTCCAGACTACTAACAGCTACTACATTGCATATGCAAAGTCTACTTATATCATACTATACAACACTGCTCACTCTGTACGTTACTGCCTTCGGGTCGTGTGTAAATACGTAGGTACTCTAGCCGTCACTCTAGTGTTGTTTCTGCCAACATTGCAAAGTTCTTTCCATAGCTCCTGTCCTGGAGTAGCTTTATCTCAGAGACCACTTTTTTTCTGCTGTGATCTTTAAAACTGATGTCAGCAGCTGTGTTAAACATTGACTTTCCCACTGCGTTATTGGCTCGGTGTCTCCCACAGAGGACCATTTGTACTTCTGTGACTCTGTACACACCAGTTTAGAGTTGTAACGGTATACCGTGGTATGAAAGTTGACCGTTATCATACCGTTCAGTGGGGAGAATGGGAAAAACGTAGAAAAATCTTGATGAATTGAAGTAAATTCATAATAAAAACATACATTTACAAACTCTCACACACTAAATATACTTCTCTGGTATATACTTGTCTATATAAGCCAAGTATACTTAGTCTTTTCTGTATACTTGTCAGTATAAGCCAAGTATAATTTTGTTAAGTCTATCTCTGATAAGTATATAAAAAGTGAAGTGAAAGTATACTCTCTTATTTTAAGTTTAAAAGAAGTATACTAATAGCACACTTGAATAAACTTTTTTTTTTGGTAAGGGTAGTTAAAATGTTTTGTGTTACCGTGGTGATTCTAAATATACATTTTCTAGCAATGAACAAGTTAATCTCTCGTCTCTTGCCTCCAATTTCATCCTTTGGGTATCTCAGCCATGAATAACAAAGCTCATATTTTCACTTTTTACACATTTCATAGAATGTAAGAAAATGTAAAAATGTCACCATGTATACCGTTACAACCTTCACCAGTTATTGTGAATGAGTGGGAGAATTAAAAGATCAAAAATAGGTACTTTAAAGCGAGATCATTCATTCATTCTGTAAAAAATAAACAATTAGAGAAAGAAAACTCACCAAACACTCTGAAGACTTTCACCGTCCAAAAGCCGGCTCTTCTTGCGGATTCCACAACCAAAGTAACTGTTGGCACATAATTAAAGAAACACACCATTATCACATGAGAACGATCTGGCTAACTTAATTTACTGTAGCCGGACATGAACATGAACTAAAAGTGGTTGGAGCCACATGTGTAGACAGCTGCTTCTTTTTTCTGAGCAGTCAATCATCTACTCTTTGCATTTAATCTGGTAAAGTTAATAAATTAGTTATTTAACAGCTTGTCCAACGTGTATATTTATTTTTTTATATGTATATTTATATTGATTTTGAAAAAATCTAATCATTACTGAAGAAGTTCATAATGTAATGCATCACTGTTGTTATGTGAATTCCCTGTTTTGGTCATTTTCATGTAAACATCAATTAAAACCCTTTAAATGTTTACATGCTCTTTCATAACCTGCGGAATATTCTAACTATTAGCCTTTTGAAACCCTGCTCTTTTTGAGATTACCTCAAAAATGCACAGTGGTCAGGCTTTCTTAGTTCCTTAAAAGCTAACATTAGTGACACATTATTCATCTCAGACACTGTTGCGACATCTAAACTTAACACAAACACATTTACATAACATGAGTGTATATGTTCCACGTACCTTTTTATCTTTCCTTACAGGTTGCTCAGTGAAACTTTTCCATTCCGACACAAATTATGGTGACTTTCAGGCCAAAAGGGGTTGAAGTGTAAAGTAAGGTACAGGTTAGGTAAGGCTGTTATACAGGTCAGTATGTGCTGTGCAGTTAGCCATTGGTGGGTTATTGTTTGACCCACTAACCTGTAGGGGTGTTGGTGGTGAAGGGGGAGGAATGGCCCCTCTGTTAACCTTTATCAGTGTCTTTACAGGACCAAACTGTGTGCATAAACACTATGAGAGAAATATGGCACCTCTGACCATTTATTTTATTTATCAATTTCCCAGATATTTGATGCACCCCCTCCTCCTCAAAGCAGCAGGACTGGGAGGAACCTGGACTTGGGAAACACTCTGTTTGACCTCTTTTACATGTGACTGGAAAGCAAGTCAATTCTGTCAATCTACAGCAGTGATTCTCAAAGTGGGGTCCGTGGCACTCTGTCAGGGGGGCCGTGAAATAATTTGCTATAAATTATAAGAGAGAAGGGATCCCTCTCCCAGGACAGACAGACAGACATGTAATAGATGTGTGTGTGTACTGAATAATTCTACGTAAAAGTGTAAACATATATGAGGAATATGAATCTGGGAGGCTACTTATTAGTTTGTGGCTCTCACGCACCCCGACATGGTCATAGTGTCCCCTTCTACACCTGTATACATGATCACAACAGCGTCCAGCTTTCTATACTACTTCGTTGCTTGGCTAAGGTGGTGGTGTCAGCGGTACGGAGGTAGCCGCAGGTAGACAATAACCTTCTTTTTAGGTTTATAAAAATGTACCCGAATTCACAAATATGTAGGATTTTGGGCAACTTCATGGATGTACACGGGCTGCTGTCTCCAGCCAGATAAAAACAACAACGCATTGGTCTTTGCCAATCTCTGAACCCATCGGCTGACGACAGATGCCATGATCTTTGGGGTTCCCCTGTAGCCAGCTGATATCCGGATCAAGGCTTCCTCTTCCGTGGCGTGCGCTGCGCATTGCTTACAGTCCGATTAGCAACTGAGACTGGAGTTGTAGTTGAGGGACGACGTGTACAACCTGATTCTTTCACAAGTAGCCAGTGTATAAGCTAATTTTAAACCAATAAAAAGCTAAATCATCTTCAGACGATAGCCGTTGGGTTCCCAGATTGCATTTTGGCCAATGTGTTCTGCCCCTTTTGGTCTCCACATGGATTGTTTACCTGCATTCAACCAAAGCCTGCTCGAACGTGATTGGTCAATACAGCTCTGACTACAAACAGAAAACAGAATGTACCAAAATCTTGTGCTGTCGCCTCCAGATTGTTCATGTGAATGCAGAATCTGATAATAGAGATTAGTCTTTGCAAGTGGAAATGATGTAGGCCTGGCTATGTGTTTATTTGCATATAAAGCAGGCAGGGAAGTGATATGTGTGGTTATTAGGCTGCTCTGGCTGGCTGTTATTATAGCCTCGGGACCTCATGTTGAACATCTGGAAAGACTCTAGTCTGTTCAGTCCTGCTGGCAGCTGACTACTAATCTAGAAATGAACTTGGAACCATGATAACTGCCTCTATTCTTGCCTCAAATGTTTTCAGGTGACAAACTTTCTGACTACTTTGACCTTTTGATCGGAGTTTGCAAGTGATTGACAGCTGCTCAGAGACGTCAGGCTCCAGCTCGGCTCCGATTGGTTGTTTTCCTCCAGTCTGTGAACTCTTGCAGATGCCGTTAGGAGCACCGGAGGACACAGAGGCACATGATTTTTTTTTCAGATTACCTGTCTCATGCACTACTGTCAGGATATAGTGACCTTTTTATAGAAATATTTTTTTTTTTTAAATCTTATTTGCTCCATTTCTACCCACTGCAGCTTTAATAGGCATGGCCAGTTTTTAAACACCATAACACTTTAATTTTGCTTTGCCTACAACGGACTTGAGCTTTAACACTAAAGACTTAAACACATCTCTATTTGAAGATTCAGTAGAGAGTGTTGCTAGTGAAACAGGATAATAGAAATAATGCATCTGTATAAAAATCGCCAGACAAAAAAATACTTTTACAGCCTACTTATGTAACCGTATATACAGTATCTGGCACACATACCACTATAAAGTATATATTGTCAATAAAAGGCACTGCATGATTACTTGATTGTTCAAAGTCATTCACTTTTTGTTTTCACTAATTATTAATCTGAGACCACATACAGATAAAAGGTAATTAAGGTAAGATAAGGTTCTCAATCATTTCCGCCTCATTAGATAATTTACAATACACCGAGATATAAAAGATCGAGACATTGATTTTCCTGGGTTTAACACAGGAGATTATCATTTCAATTACATAATGACCAACTTGCTCATCAAGTCACAGGGAAACCCTGTCCAGTCTGCACCTCCTTCACACCCCACTAGAGGGACACACTGGCAGCACCACAGTCCCTGAATGCCATCAAATCGTGATGAAGATTCCCACATAAATGTGTTTGACAAGTAGAAAGAGTGCACATGTGCATGAAAGAGAAAATGCATAAAAAGTGTTTTTTTATTATTATTATTATTATTGAATCACTTCCACCTTGGAAGCGGATGCATAAAGACATGAGGGGAAAAAAAATAAGTGTGACAAGCATAGTGGGCCCAAACAAAAACACAGCAACAACACAGGACTTTCAACTGAACAGACAGCATCTTGATTGTTTACATACTTTTAGTTCCTATTATTGCTCCCCAGTCCAACAGGAAGAGTTGAGAGAAACATAAAAGAAAAAAAGTATGAAACCCAAGACA
The DNA here is from genome assembly GCF_015220745.1 of Sebastes umbrosus. Lineage (NCBI taxonomy): Eukaryota > Metazoa > Chordata > Actinopteri > Perciformes > Sebastidae > Sebastes > Sebastes umbrosus. The sequence continues at coordinate 34,223,228 of NC_051269.1, read as the reverse complement.
AAGCAAAAAAAACACCCAGCCCTTTAACACCTTGGAGATTAAAAAGTGACAGGCAACAGTAGTTAGGATCAGTTACTTCTCATTACAGGAATGTAACCAAAAGGTTTAATTTCTTTCAAACATGATTTCGTTGAATTAAAACGCTTTTAGTTCTTCCGTTAAGTTAGGATGCATTGAGCCCAACCACAGACAAGGATTTCAGTTATAACTTGAGTGAAAGCTATCACCTATGGAATGTTGAGCTTACAAATATTATTGTGGGCCCATAAAGCTCAAAGAGATGTAAAAGCACTCATGGTTACATCGTATATTTCAACTTGTCTCCATGTTGAGTTGAGGTTATTCACATCAAAGAGACGTATATCTTAAATCATTTTTATGGGAGCTTTCCCCAGCCATTACCATTTACAATTCAGATGTTTACAGACAGCATAGAACACCGTATAGATAGTGAAAATACAGTAAAAAAAAGAAAAAGGAAAGATTGAATCCGACAGTAGTCCTTGTCCCTGGAGATGTGGATGTTTGTCTGCTTGCAGCTCAGTATTTAATAGTCCACTGCTTGATGCTGGCGTCGTGGGAGGTGGTGACTAGAGTGTGCTCATCTACCCAGGCCAGGCCGCTTGCGTGGTGCAACCGGTGAGTGTCTGCAGACATCAAAGTATCAAAACAACCGTGTTACAGAGATGTCTTAAAGCTGAGAAAAGTGTTAAAGGAGCAGTGTGAGCATCTAGTGGTGAGGCTGCAGATTGCAACTGAAAACCCCTCCGCTCACCCATCCCCTTTCCAAGCATGCCGGGGAACTACGGTGGCCTTCAGGTAACGTAAAAACGCAGAAGGCTCTCTGTTTGGTTTGACCGATCTGGGCTGAAACATGGCAGAGCAACATGGCGGACTCCGTGAAGAGGACCCGCTCCCTCTGTAGATATGAAGGGCTCATTCTAAGCTAATGGAAATTATACACTAATGAAGACAGTTATGAATAATACATTCAATTTCCGCCAATAATTCCACCTAAATCCTAAACAATAGACCTTTAAATTAAAATACAAATATTTGCAGCCAAGTTCAATTTTCATACTCAGCTATGACTTCAAGTTATAAAACCCAACCCTGTTTTTTATTTCTATTTATGGTCAGCATTTTCATGCAATAGCCATTTAACGTATTTACCTCTCTCTATATTAGGTTTCATTGTTAGTGTCGGAGTCCGCCATTCTCATGCTGGCTTCAAAGGAAATGATTCATGCATACAACGGTGGGTTCACAGCGTCACGCTGGACACGCAAGTGTGAGGTGTGCTCTGAACAGAGAGCGAGAGAATCTACTACAGTCGTATAAAGTTACTGCTAAAGCACACTGAACATTTCCTACCGCTGCTTCACATTAATACTGCAGAGACTCAGGGTGGCTTTTATTGTGAAACGGTCACAGATAACGCGGTCATCTTCCACGATTATTGACAGCAGCTGCTTCCAACTCCACAGCAAGGTAACCAACACTACTGGGCCTTGCAGTTGTGTGGAAAACTACTTGCACGGCATGAAACCAAATCACTGTATCATTTTTTAATTATCAAAAACATGAATTTGTGTGGATGCACTGTAAACAAATACACTGGTTGTTTTCCGTTTTATTTCTGACAAAGTAGCCGCTCAAGGAGTCTTTGCAGTAGCATTAAACCACACTTGCTGTTACCACCAGGAACTGCAGGTTTACTTTAACTTTGAGCCCAGATACATGCTCTAAATGCATAATTTAGCTCAGCTCAAAGTGTCCCATTGACTTTGCTTTTCGCGCTTGGATATTGTTACAAAGGGATTAGTACATCGGTGTATATCTGCGTGCAAGCCAGGCATGAGTGAATGTGCATGTGTGTGGCCTACCTGGGATCTTAATCTTGTTGTCTGTATCGCCAACTGTCCAGATGAACACCATCATGTCCATCCCACCAGTCGCAAAGTGCTCATTGTCAGGTGACCAGGCCAAAACCACTGGTTTGGCGTGGTGTCCGTAATACTGTTGGAACTGGTGAAAAACAAAAAAAAGAGTGAGAAATTTTACTGTTAAACACTGAAACAATAATGTTTAATAATTATTAATACTGCTATAATTTCTGTTATTTTTATTACTAGTTTGTGTAATATGAAATAATTAGTTTATAAATGATATATTGTATCATAGGAGACGATAACAATTATATTCTGATGACATTAGTAAACTATTTATTATCAGTTTATTGTTGCACACATTATAACATTTTATACGCTATATTACGTATTTGTTAGTGATAACCAAATTATTTATAAACCTTTAAGAAATACTTTGTAAAACATCTATAAACATTACGTAAATAGATGGACCAGAAACGAATTATTAACTATTGACAAAGCATTAACTATATCTAAATAATGTTTATAGATGCTATACAAAGTATTTATTAACCATTTAATGAGGTATTATAATCATCAGTTGCAACTTTATAATAGCCATCCAAATAATGTTTAATAATTGGTTTGTAAACCATCTATAACCATTAACAAAGTGTTACAAATATATATATATATATATATATATATATATAAATATATAAATATATATATATAGCATAATATAAAATGTAATAATGTGTTATAATTATTATTATTATTGTTGTTTTATTGTTATTACTATTATTAAACATCATCATTTCTGCATTTGTTAACATCAAAATAACTATTAAGTTTAATTAACTACCAATTTACAATCTATATATGATGGTTATTATAAAGTGTTACCGAAACCGCTATAGGCACTGGATATTGAGTGATCCACAGGAAGTATACAGTATATAGGAGAGACAAATGTTTACCGAGTATCCGTCGGCCACAGTATAAACTGTGGTAACTTTCTTGTCATCTACAGCTGCAAGATAGGCTCCGTTGTTAGAGTACGCCATGTCTGTGATCCCCCCTGTAGCCTCGACAGTTTTACCCTCATCCTTCAGAGTGCTGCCCTGAATGGAGTACAGACGGATTTTCCCATCCTAAGGAGAAAAAAAAGAAAATCTCAAATCTATTGTCACCAAGGTGTGATGAAGAGTGCTCCGTTGCCTGTGATGGTCACTTAAAAAGGGATGATTATTACACACCGAGACATGCTGATGCTACTGCCAAACATGAGTTTACTCATCTTTGCTGTAAGATTAGTTACTTACTGCTCCCCCGACTGCAGCAGTGGTTCCCCCGGGGTGAATAGATCCAACCTCTGGCTCGTAGTCGAGATCGCTCAATGTGCAGACTACCTTCTTATCCTTCAGCAAGACGACCTAGAGAAAGCCAGAGATGACGAATGATGCAGTCAAAATAAGACACAAACTATAGAGGGTTAAATTATCAAGTGGGTGAAGTAAAACCATGGAAATGCAAAAATGTGTTCACTAAGCTAGACAATGATGACAAGGCAAAGGCATTACCTGGCCAATGCACACAGCCAGTGACAGCCCTCCTGCTGCTGCAGACACACTTTTAGGCTGGACTTGCATCTTCACCACATCAGAGGCACTGAAAACCACCAGTTTGGGTTATTTATAAGATAACTAAGCAATGTTACATTACTATTAGGGAACTCTGAAAGACAATATTCAGTGTGAGGTACAAGAAAACAAAAGACAGTTATTCCAATGACATCTAAGATTAAAATATAATGGACGGGATTTTTCCATTGGCTTTTGGATTATTGAAGAAAATAAACTCTGTGACAAACACACGATTATGATACTTACACATTTTGTTCAGCAAGATAATCTTCACAAATGAACACCACTTTTATCATTTTTTAAGTCAGAAGTAAAACGCTAACGTTAGGTCACCACGGTCGCATGACTTCACGTCGCCATCACTAAGCTAAAGGCGGATTAGTGTTCGGTGTGATGATGTTTAGTCTCATTTAGCCACTTGTTAGCAACCACCTTCTTTAAGATACGTAAAAGCTTCAAAATTCCGGATTGGGATATTTACTGACATATTTTATGTCGTAGAACAAAATGTTAAAATCTCTTCAGGCTGGCTCATCACGAACAAGCTTAGTGTCTCGAGTTTCGTTTGTGTTCACATTGCAGCATTTACAAGCGGACGAAAATGTGTGATACGTGAGGAAACTGCTCTCTAATTGACCAAAAATTCCACGCCGGAAAACTCCTGGACACAAACAAAGAGTAAAAGAAGAGCAGACTGTTACAGAAATCGATTTTCGCGCCACTTTCCAATTTCACAATGTTGGAGGGACAACTACGCAGGTTGATCTTGGCCCTGGTCATCGTTTATTACATCGTTTGCATTCATCACTTTAGGCAAACGATGCAGTTGGAAAATGAGGCGCGACTGGAAAATGATGTGCTGAAGTAGTATTTGAAGTAGTATTTGTAATTGTATGCATACTGCATGCAACAGTATGTACTTTTTAAGGGCAGCTGCAGTACGTTCTAAAAGTAAAAAGACAAAGTATGCGATTTGGAACGGTCTTCGTCCGTTTTTGGGTCCACCCCAGTGCGACTGCTGTGTTCACACCAGCCCAAACGAACCGAACCAGGTGGGTAAACGCTCCAGGGATCAGTTCAACAGAACCAAACAAGGCAGTTGTGAAAACGCCCTAAAATATTCACTTTGATGTATTCAAAACATTGTTCTTAGTATTGTGAACGACAGAATTGCAAAGAAATTTGTATGAATACATTTTCTATGAATACATTTGTGACGGATCTCAAGTAGCAATATCATGGAACATTATTACTGATTTTCTACGTGACAGATCACTAAGCGTAGGCACATCCACCCCATTACCAACAGCTATAATAAAACTTAATTTAAAACTTAATTTGTTTTCTTCCAGACGACCGCCCTGCCCAGACTGACTTCCATTATCATTACCAGACAAAATGCAGAACATCATCATAACAACACCCACTGAGTTCATCTCATAGTAGTTATCTGCCGAGGGTAGCGGGCCCCTACCTGTACTCGGCCTTGGTAAGGTTGGTGTAGCGCAGTGTATCATCCATGCTGCACGTCACCAGCTGGTCATCCTCGACAGTCACTATCTTGCTCACCTGGTTGCTGTGGCCCTTCCCACTGAAGCAGTCATTCTCTCCAGTTTCTGCATCCCAGTAATGTGAGGCATTTGTTAAGGGAAAAAAATCGACTGAAGACATGGATACACACAAACACATATCATGAAGCGGAGCCAGTAGGTTACTACTACAGGTGAGCATGCGGCTACCTGAATTAGCTGCGCATCAAAATTGATTGATTTTAATGCAAAGATTAAGGCATCTCTGTATAAAAAAAAAAAATAAGGTGCCACAATTCCAGATTAGTTAGTATGAGTGTTACGCTACTGAAGGCAAGTCGCCAACACTGACAGTCTGCCCCCCCCTCCATAGCAACTCCCCCAAAATCATCATTAGGAACATAAATATATCATAATGAATGTCAACATGGCTATTGTCAGTACTCACAGCTGTCAAGCTAGCAGCTTTTTTTTTCGTCAGAGCATTTGAGTTATTGCTGTCGGGATGTAATGAGAATTTCAACTAATATAACAAAAACTGTTTCCCAAATCTTTACAAATCCTGCCTTTAATACTGACAGATTAGTCATATTTAAGAAAAATGCTACTACCCACTACATTTTCAATCCTATTTAATTCTGTTGGTTTGATTTTTTGGTCTTTAATTATTTATTAAAAGAAGTGTACACGTTACATCCAACTACTTGAACAATTTTAGAACATCTTTCCTTTTTCCTTCGACCTTCCATTTCACAGAAAGCGCTTTAAATTTGAGCCAGATGAACGCTGTGGTAAGCTGGCAAAACTTCAGCTTCAGTTCTATTAGACTCTAGTGCTGCCTATTTTATTCTGATGAAATTATGTATAGCATTATCTTTTTTAACTTTTTGTAGAATTTCGTGAGCAAAATATAAAAAATAAACCTCTCCAACAGAGGCGGACAACGGGCAAATATCTGTAGTTAATAATAATGTCAACATGTTTTTTTTTCAGTGAAAGGATATTGATGTGTCCATCGGCACTCCCCGAGTAGATGTATGGTCGACCGTTCTTTTTTTGAACTGTCAAACACTGGATGGATTTGGTGTGACCCTGTAGGATGAGATAGTACATGTTTTCAGATATACACACACAAGAACAGTTAATGTCGCATGTTGGACATTTCACTCAGGAGATCTGGCAGCACATCCGTTCCAGTAAAAGCCACATGACTATTTTAGATGCTTCAGTAATAACCTGACATAGAGTGACTCTTTAATGCGTTCAACTCTAGTCTTGTGGCTGGGTCTGTCCAATACGCGCTGACATTTTGAGCTTGGAGGCTTTCCCTGTAGTACAGTCGGTGCATGCAGATGAATGGCACCCCTTTTGCCGGCGCTCCTCGTTCAAAAAGGGACTGAGCTCCTGGTAGTGGCGGCATCAAGGGAGGCGGGCTAGGCGTTGTTCGTCTGCATGTGCCGCCGGCACAGCGGTGGTACAGAGCCGGTTGAGGATCGGCAGAGTTTCACTTAAGGGGGCATTACGTGACCAGTTTTTATCAAACCACTTGAGGGCGGCTTCAACTACAGGTGCTTTCCCTGTGTGCATTCGTTTTCGGTAAGGTAGCCTGAGGAACACCAAGTTTAGCTGCTGAATCTCGTTTCATCAAGAGATTACTCTTTTTCCAGTGATTTCAACATGCACGAAAGACCTGCCTCAGGTAGCACAGCTGGAACGAAGACAGGTTACTGTGAGCCGCGAGGCAAAGTATCAAGGGAGTAAAGTAAAATAAATGTACTATTACTATGACTACTTAAATACTATAAGCAAATTATTTAAACTAGGGCTGTCAAAGTTCACGCATTAATAACGCAAAACATTTTAAGGCCACTAATTAATTAACTTATTAATTAATAGGCATCAGTGAAAACACTGGCATCATATGAAAATTCAAAAAAATGGTTCCGTTGGTACCAACCATGTCATAATAGGAAGACAGGAAGGAGGCTAAATAACACTCCAAACTTGCGCTAAATTTTGGTGAGGAAAAACTGTCATGACCATTTTCAAAGGGGTCCCTTGACCTCTGACCTCAAGATATGTGGATGTAAATGGGTTCTATGGGTACCCACGAGTCTCCCCTTTACAGACATGCCCACTTTATGATGATCACATGCAGTTTGGGGCAAGTCATAGTCAAGTCAGCACACTGACACACTGACAGCTGTTGTTGCCTGTTGGGCTGCAGTTTACCATGTTATGATATGATCATATTGTTTCTATGCTAAATGCAGTACCTGTGAGGGTTTCCGGACAATATCTGTCATTGTTTTGTGTTGTTAATTGATTTCCAGTAATAGATATATACATACATACATACATAAAAGTATTAAATAATTGACAAACCTCTTTAAGGTACATTTTGAACAGGTAAGATTAATCGCATGATTGTCCATAGTTTAGACATAGTTAGATTAAATATTGTAATCGATTGATAGCCCTTATTTAAACAGCATTTATATAGGGATGATTCTGTCCCAAGCCTTTTGATCCATACTGTATAAAATATTATAATACATGGGTACATTATCACAAACCTCTGTACAATTTGCAGATGTCAATTTATATTTCACAAATGCTTGCAAAAGTCTGGTCTTATAATTGTAGAATATCAACTTTAACACAAGGTTGTATCAGTATCAAGGAACTCTACTGATAATATCCAGGAATAGAGTCTGACCTTGATGACGCGTATGGGCCGGTCAGGGCTGTTCTTGTCCAGGTAGTTGATGTATCCTGACAAGGAGATGGAGAGGAGGTGGTCTTTCTGCCACAGGCAGCCCAGCTGCTGGTCTGACACTTCACTGCCCAAGTTGAAGGTGGTGACGGCCGTACCTGCAGCTACATCCCAGAGTTTCACGGTCTTGTCCCCTGAGGCAGAGATCAGCTGGGCGCTGTCAGGGCTCCAGCTGACCTGGAGGATTTAAGGAAAAAAAGTTATGATATTAATATGCATGTAACCAAAGTTGTTAAAGTGACCTATCAATGTTCATAACAGAAAGACCAATGCTATGTGTAAAACAAAGAAATAATGGAAAAATCAAATCAGTAATTTAAGGACAAAAGGAGACTGCTTTCAGGACACATAATCCCTAATTTGAATGGGAAAAGAAGCACTTTCTGTGTCCATACACTCTCTGATTATAGCTAACAAAACCCATCCAGCTAACCACTATATACTGATGTTTTTACATTAAAAAAATACTTACAGCATAGATTCCTCCGTTGTGGGCCTTCTCTCCACCCAGTGAGCAAATAAGTTTACCATCCGTTCCATCGTAGACATTCATCTGTAGAAATGATACTCATTAGGAAGATGAAGAACATTTTTTCTACAAAACTATAGTTTGAGATTTTTTCTTATAAACATGTTGAGACATCCTTGATTGTATTTGTATTATTTCAGTAAATATCATAGCGATAGTTACTTAGATTATTTTGTCAAAAGTAATTTTACTTTAAGGTGAGACACCACCTAGTTATTCATGCATGGGGTCAATTTTGAGATTTTGGGCTATTTTGCATCCCTAACATGTCTTCTTTCAGACTAGTGGAAAGAAAACATCAAAAATACACATTTAGGTGTTTATTTTACTACTTTGTCTATTTCCGTCTGTAGATTTCTCCTAAATTCACCAAAAGTTAGCATCAGATAATGCCTCGTTTGCATAATTAAACATAAACTTTCAGAAAACTTGTAATACAAAAAAATAATTGTCTTAATGTGAGTAATCAACTGGGGAAGTTCCATGGTGATATATATTAGCAATTTTTTTTTCCTATTCATATCTAGTGCCTTACTAAATGTATGGAATTTTACAATCCATATCTTTGAAGGCTGTTTTCTCAAAATTAGGTTTTTCTCAAACTCTGAGCCAGAAATCTCCACTTCAGTAGCACTTACATCTACCAAACTTTCCAGTTTCATTCCTATTTATATTCTGAAAGTAATTACAAAGGGGTTTGTTCATATATCATTCATAGCCTGATTTATAGAATATTTTATTCCTAAAGAAATGGCGAGAATTTACTTTTTTTTTTGCTGTTGAGAGAATTTTCTGATTTATGGAATGATAAAAAGAAATATCCATAATTCCCTCTGTAAAAAAAACCTTTGACTCTAATTTGTCAACAAAATGAAACAAGAATTTTGAACTTGGCTTTATCCAATGTTCAGATTTCTGTTCTGGAAATGTATGCAAATTAGCACATATTTAATAAGACAATGCATCATTTGCATATTTAAACATAAAATATCAGAAAACTTGTAATACAAAAAATAATTACCTTTAATGTATGTTATCAACTGGGGAAGTCAAGTTTCAAGGTGATATCTATTAGTTATAAATGTTATCCATTTCGCCTGGGGTGTCTCCCCTATCGTTTATATGGTCACATCTGGCAATCCAACACTCACCTTGCTATCAGCACCAGCTGTGACAAACCGACTTCCATCTGGAGAGAAACGAACACAGTTGACAAACTGGTCGTGCTCCTTTAGTGGTCACCGGGAAGAGAGAGAGAAGGGAAGAACAATAGAAGAAAATTATCCACAAAGAAAGATTGTGAACATTAATATACAGTCAATATTAGTTTTTTATTCGGCACAGTCTTAGACTTTCAATCTGTCATCATAGTTAAAGCTGAAGTAGGTAAAAATGGAGCAAATATTATTAAAAAAAGTAATTTTTATAACTGTGTCCTCCTGTGCTCCTAATGGCATCTGCAAGATGTTCCAGACCGGAGGAAAACAACCAATCAGAGACGAGCTGGAGTCTGCCGACTCTGAGCAGCTGTCAATCACTCACTAACTCCGATCACACGGTCAAGGTCATGAGAAGGTTTGTGACCCAGCAGCCATGTTAAGATCTTCTGAAGAAATACCAAGCCCCGCCCACCAGCCAGAGCAAACTTTCTCATTTTACAGCTAAACAGTACACTACAAGATGTTTCTGAAAACATCTGAGGCGAGAAATAGACATTACAGTAACAGAATATTGATTCATATTTGATCAGCGCTGCTTAGTTTGACCGTTTGATCGGAGTTTGTGAGTGATTGACAGCTGCCTCTGTTGAATGAACAGGTAGTCTGAAATAACCTGTGATTGGCCAAAGTCAGAGCCATGAGGAGGTGCAGAAGTCTAGTTTTCTCTCAGAACACTTGAATTACAATATGCTGAAAGGTTATTATGGAATTTAAGAAAATGTATTCATTCATTTTAGACCATCAGGGCCTAGGTTTAATTTTGGGGTTACACATCTATTGTATGAAATGATTTACATGCAACTATCACAACTAAGGTCAGCATTTACACAATGTGCTACGCTTGTATAGAGAAAACAAACTACAGACTGAAATCTAAAAACAGACCACAAGGATTTTTCTGTAGAGAACAAAATTTGGTGCTCAAAAGTGTGTTACACGTTTGTAGAGGGAAGGCCTGCTTTGAGAATGTGGCTCACACATTCTCCTCTATGGGGGAAGTGGGTTATGTAATATGGAAACAGACAAACAAGGCTAACACTGTTACAAACCACCAGGGTGTGACGGATTTAAGATGACCAACGACGGGCAATAAAAATAAGACAGCTGGTTCAAAGTCACAGAAAATGTCTGCGTTTGTTGAAGGCCAATATTTTATACTACTAAGACTGCAAGTTGAAGATGACATTTAGCCTTTGGTTGATCTGACAGGTCCAGCAAAATCAAATGACTCCAACTACTTTGCTTCAACACAAATGCCTAAAAAGCAAATGTTAATCTCTGCAACTCACACGTAGGGTGAAATCGAACTTGAAGGGAGGCCCCTTGAAGAAGGACGCACAGGTGTCATCACTTGCAACGGCAAGGCGGTAAGGGCGCTGCTGCCTTATGTCCACGCTGTTGATCGGTTTGGAGTGGCCGGAAAGATCCCCCACCGTGGAGCCGGAGTCCCACAGAAACACGGCTGCATACCTACAGCAAGAGATGAACATGCATATAATTGTTCCAGGTGTTTGTGAGGTTTGAGAGAGGAATAAAACAAGTCTCCCAGGATGAAATAAAATGCAGAGCTTATGCAAAATATTGCTTCATGTCGACAGTCATACTAAAATAATAATTCTGCTATGGGTTTTCTTTTCATAATTGTATTGATGGACAGTTGCCCTACATATCTGGTAAGGCAGGTGATGTGCTGGACGGCTTCAAGGTGTCTCTACTGCTTAATAGTGATGTACAGTAAATAGAAAACACTGCACAATACTTCATATTTTATACAAAACCATGACATCAATCAAGACAACCAATAATAATTGAAGTATAATTCCATCAAAACACCACCTTGTTCAACAGAAAAAGATCTAAAGCAAACAATGGACTTGTGGACAGTAGATATTAATCAGTGTGATAGCTGGAGAAGCTTCTCATGAGACCTCGTAAAGCTATAGTCTGATTTATAGTTTATATATAGTCTATTTGTTTTATAGCCACTAATTTCTTTAATGCATAAACGCAATTGATGTTTCGAAGGTTGTAGTGAACTCAGACTTGGTCTTCCCTTCATCCAGAGCAAGTACTCTACCGTGTGCCGACATTTTTACTGCTGTGGATATTCCATATCATAGCAACCAAATGCAACCAAAGTGTCTCCGCTGAAAAAAACACTGCGCCTCATTGCTGTCGTGCAAGTTAACGGAAAAAAAACCTTCATACTCACTTCTCTCGTCCCTCCCCAACAACAGCAATCCTCTTGCTATCCTCGGTCCATGCGATGTCCTTGATCTTGCCTGAAATAGGGGTGTACTCGTACTTGAGAAGGTGCTCCTTCTGGGTGGTGTCCCAGATACGGATCTTTCCTGATGCATCTAAATGGAGTTAAAAACGATTATTTTATTATAGTATTAACATTACTGTGGTAACTAACTATACACACACACATACATTTGTTGACATGTGTTCATAGGTGAGTTGTTTACCTCCAGATGCAATGTAGAATCCACTGGGGGAATACTTGGCAACACCTACTGCATGGGCATGTTCGGTGTAAATGTCTGCTATAGCCGGGTTCTGTAAAAGACATCAGCAGGCAGATCCCTTTTTTAAAATCAGTCAAAGCAAAATTTGGTTTTATTTTTTAACCTGAACCATAGTTTAGGGTTTGGGCCATTGTTCCTATTGCTTATGAAAACATTTTACTCATTAGATTAATTGAGGAGAGTTAAAGGGACACAGCATCTCAGCTTGACACAACCCTCTGATTGTGTCAATTGGAACAAGTAATGTGAGTGATCACACACACACACACACAACAATTGCTCAGTTATACCCTAATATCTAAACCACCAATCAAAAGTAAAAGACTAAGATGAGAGATGTCACTTGAAAATGTTTAGTTGTACATTTTGTACAACTGCTTCCTGGTTAAAGAGTAACTGAATACCAGCTGAAAATCTTATTTTGCTGACCGCCAGTGTTTGAAGAGCTCAGGTGTGGTTACAGGTGCAACAGAGGCTGCGCTCCATTGTGCTGTGTGATATATGGTGACATGGGTGGGGATGGAAAGCTCTTAAAGGCGGTGCACGTTAGTAAATGAGGCGGCAGGTATGACGTTGGATCCCATATCAGCTGACAGCAGGTAATTGAAAAATAATGTTGTAACATTCTTGTTGAAGATGACGTGTACGATTATTGAACTAGAAATAGTTCAATGGAAGGAAGTGCAAAACTATAAACCAATCAACTATCATTGCAGCCAAACTTTAATTTAATCTTTAGACAGCTTGTAAGCGTTGGCAGAGACAGTACAGCACTGTACCGGCTGGATTTTGGACCACACCGAGAGCACATTCGTGACCACACCTAACACAGATGCTTTTGAGGTTGGTCTTAAAGGGTAACTTTTTCAACCACAGAAAATAAGCTTGTTACATGTAGGCAACCCCTATTTTCCCATGTTTTTGTTTGTAACTGACTAATAGCGACAACAATTTCTACAACAATTATTGAGGGAGAGCGCTGTAGACGGCAGCTGCTCACAATTTGCAATATGGTGCTATTGGGGCAAGCTGGCATCGTCATTTACGTCCACTAAAAGTGCTTGTTTTTGCCATGACATGCTCTGATTGTTATTATACGTGTCTGACATTATGGAAAGAGTCTCGCTCAAGGAGAAGTCTCGTTCTGAAATCGGGCGAGGTGATGTGTTGCCAGAAGACAACGGTGGAAGAGTGGAATACATCCATGGTGGAAACGTTGTGTTGGAGTACAGAAAGCGTAGCTTAGTGTTATCTAAAAAGATTTGCGATGTTATGGCTGAATATTTAGATGATTTCGACAATGTGGATGAGGTCTTTTTCGATGGCCAGTGGCAAAAACGAGCACTTTTAGTGAACGTAATGTTACATTGAAGCTGCTCACTTGCCCTCACAGCTTGTTTCGTGGCTTCCGGTTACAGTGTTATCCCTCAATACTGGACCAATTTCAGAATTTTTTGTCCCCGTTAGTCACTTAGACACAAAAATATTGGAAAATACAAAATTTACCCTTTGACTCAAAGATTTCAGTACAAAGCAATTTACTGTAGTTAGTGAGTAAAATGTCATCATGACTAATATGAATAAAGGCCAAAACAAGACCTAGATTGGTATAGATAAGTAAGCATGCAACACTTGTTAAATAGGGCTTTTAAAAAAGAGGAACCTTACTTCAATGTTCCTGATGATGACACACTTCCCATTGGTATACAGGAAGTTGTTGCCTTTGGGATCACCACCAATCACTTTTGCAACTCCCCTCTCCATCTGCGGGAGACTGGCGAATACATGTTCTAAAAAGAAGCAGACATGACAAGAACGATGTGAAGCATTATGGTTAACTTTAATGAGCATACACTTCAATATTTCTTAAGGGATTGTATGCAGACAGAAGAGGTTACATCATACATCTAGAGCAACATGAGTTGATAGAGAGAAATCTTGCACTGCCTGGACGAATATATTTCCTGATAAGATATGCAGAGTTAATCAGCATCACTTAGTTCTTCATTAATCATTCGGAGGACTTGATGTGTTGTTGTGTACACAAGTGGTGAAATTTACACCTATTTTATCACCACTTGTGTACAAAAACAGTCCTGTCTATTCCTTACCTTTATTTCTACAGCTTTGTTTTCTTTATAAATAAAATAAAAATATCGATATATATGGGAACAGATATCGTCTTAGATTGTGGATACCATAATATGGCATAAGTGTGTCTTTTCCTGGTTTAAAAGGCTGCGTTACAGTAAAGTGATGAAATTTTCTGAACTTACCAGACTGTTCTATTATTTGCCTTTACCCACTTAGTCGTTATATCCACATTACTGATGATTATCTATCAAAAATCTTGTGTAAATATTTTGTGAAAGCACCAATAGTCAAGCCTACAATATCCTCGCAATATAGATATTAGGGCTGTGTACTGGCAAGAATCTGGCGATAAAATACGTATCATGATACACAGGGGTTACGATTCAATATATGGATATATTGTGATACTGTAAGCTAGGCGATATATTGTGATTTTTTTTAATCAAATTTTAGGAAAACTATCAAAGTATAAAGCAAACACCACACTATGCATAAAATCTAAGTAAAAAATGTTTTTTTATTATGCAATCAGAACAGTGAGATCTGCATTTGCATTTATCACAGTCCCTGTAACATCACAGCACTACTATGAGAGGACACATACACTGAGAGGACGCATATCTTTGCAAATGGAATAAAATATTAAGTAAACTAATTTTTGCATGTAAACAATTAATAAAATAAAAAAATCTATAGAGTTTTTGCGAATCGACACAGTATCACAAAAAATATTGCAATTCTCGATATTTTCATTACACCCCTAATCGATATCAAGGTATTTGGTAAAAAATATTGTGATGCTTGATTTTCTCCATATCGCCCAGCCCGATTTCCAAGATAATTACTGATTTACTGGGTGGTTGATGTTAGGGCTGCACAATTTATCGAATATTAATCACGATCACGATTTTGTCTTCCCACAATTAAATGAACATGATCGACTGCGATATTGACGTTTAAAATGTGTGTTCTGCTCATAGAAAATGCTGCTGCATATCAAATCAAGCGCTTCCTAAACTAACAGCCAGCCACCAGCTGGCGATCAAGATGTTTTGGCTTCACTTTTGGGTATAGATATTATCTATACAACCAATGTGTTTATGATTAAATTGAGAGCATAACATCAACGTGCACCAGATTGATGCATTTAACTTTAAAATGTAGCTAGCAAAAGGGTAGGGTGAATATTTAATAAAAAGTGCCTTTCTTCTTCATGTTTTTGTTTTTTCATATTGCAGAAAAAAAATATTGCAATGTCAGTTTTTTCAAACATCATGCAGCCCTAATTTGTACATTAGCAGGAATGTAGCACAGCATGGAAGTGAAAGCAGTGCTCTGTTTATTTTAAAGGTCCCATATCATGCTCATTTTCAGGTTCATACTTGTATTATGTGTTTCTATTAGAACATGTTTACATGCTGTAATGTTAAAAAAAACACTTTATTTTCCTCGTACTGTCTGCCTGTATTTACCCTCTGTCTGAAACGCTCCATTTTACTGCATTTCAACGGAATTGCAACGGAATTGAGTTGTTAGGCAACAGTTTTGGTCCATGTTTACTTCCTGTCAGCTGATGTCATTCACATACACTGCAACAGGAAATAAACTGGGACACATTTAGAATTTTTACTTTTAAAACCGCGTAATGGTCTAAATATTGTTTATTTGTGACATCACAAATGGACAGAAATCCTAACGGCTTGTTTCAAACGCGCAATTTCTGAATACGGGCTGTGTTTATTTCTCTGTATATTGAGCGTTTTGATTTTAACAGTATTTACATAGCACTGAAACCTGCTTTATAATGTAAAAGACCTGAAAATCTCACTTTTTACAATATGGGACCTGTGCAATATAATTTTCCCCTTGTGCAATTTTGTTAATAGTCTTTTTATTGTCAATACTGTATATACTGCTCCTATTTTTATACTTCCTTCTATTTAAATGGTTCATATTTTGTTACACTTTGTTTCGCTCTCTTTTACCGTGTTATCTGATGCATCTTGTTTTTTGCACTATCCCCTTTGCTGCTGTACACTGCAAATGTCCCCACTGTGGGACTAAGAATATCTTATCTTATCTAAACTTAATGTGAAAGTGCAGTAATAAAAATATGTTGTCGCTAAACTCCAAGAATAATCGTGATAAATAGTTGTGATCTCAATATTGATTAAAAAAAAAAAAAATCGGGATTATCATTTTGGCCATAATCATGGAGCCCTAGTTCAGGTCCTTCACTTTTAACCTAAAAAAATCATCACTTTTATAATTATCTTAGTGAAGTTGCATGTACATAAATGTAAAAAAAAAAGCCTCTGCTTCCTTTTACCATGCAGAATGGGAGCAGCAATTAAGGACCATTAAATGTTACACTAACAAGAAAGTGATTATCAGCAGGGCTTCTGCATTGGCTTCAAAATCTGTTTTCTTATGGAGAACATTAGCTCTAATCTCCGCCAGCTCCACATAAAAATGAATCTTTACTTCACACTTATTTATCAGCCAAAAACAAAGCGTGTTTCTGTGAGCTACTTCCCCAGTAGGAGCTACATTCATGAGTAGGAGTTGCTGACTGCGAGCCAAGATTCAACACAGTAAAAAATAAAATAAGCAAAACAAAATTGAAACAAAATATGAACAATTTAAATAAAAGGAAATATAAAAAATAGGACCAATATAAACAGTATTGATTATTAACAAAATTGCACAAGTGTGAAATGAAATTTTCACTTTTAGAATATGTAAATCAAGTGTTGACAATTTTTCTTACGCTTTTCATTGTCTGTAAATACTACTTGTTTCTGATTGTCCACTTGTTGGTATGATCATTCTTTTTCTTTAATATTAATTTTCTTCTGTATTCTACATGAAATTAAATGAAATTAAATGAAATAGTTGAAACAGTTATTGTCAGTTTTTGGTGTGATTGTGTATCATCACTCTTATAATTATCTTAGTGAAGTTGTGTATATGTATAAATGTTAATTCAGCAAAAAAAAGCATCTGCTTCCTTTTACTATACAGAATGGGAGCAGCAATTAAAGACCATTAGATGTTACAGCAGAGCTTCCGCATTGGCTTCAAAATCAGTTTTCTTATCAAGATTATGAGCTCTAATCTCCACCAGCTCCACATAAAAATGACTCTTTACTTCACACCCATTTTTCAGCCCAGTTTCACCCAGTAGGAGCTACATCCATGTGAGTAGGAGTTGCTGACTGTCTCTGTTTGGACATGTCATAACAATGCGATGTGAGCACAACTATTTCCTGACCTAGCTGCAAGGCCTATTGAAGGAGGTTAGCACACGCGTTATAGCTGCGTATCTCATTACACATGCGCAGTAGAATCTGGTCTGCTCCTCGCTGAAATTGAGCCAATCACAACGCACGACTGCAGCTTCAGTTGCACTGCGCATGCGCAATACTCCTAACCCAAGACCCGTGACCTAACCTCCTTATATAGGCCTTGACTTAGCTAGCTGTTAGCTCAACAAGCTAAATGAACAGCCTGTAATGAGCTGTATTTTGAGCCAGAGCACCTTAACAACAAACTAGTGCGTATCAGACACATGTGTGCATAAAATGTGAAGAAATTATTGCCAAAGTCGGGATTTTAATATTTCAAAATGAAGTGTCAGAAATCACACAGCTATGGGCGAGGCTAGCTAGCCGCGATGCTAGCTGTCTGACTAGCTCTAGCTGCTGAATAATTAACGGTTTTATTGTATTGTTTTTTCATTAAATATAACAAAATTACTTACTCAGTTCGTGCGACATTTTCCCTGCTGGTCAGTTGCTCTTCTCAAATGAATGAAACAGTGAAGCTGTGCACTCCCTCAGCTGTTACACTCCCTGATCACACAAACACGGAAGTGAGAGCAGCTCTCTGTCTGCTGTCTGTCTTTGCCCAAATATAGTCAACTACAGCTGCTGCTGCTAGACAGGCACGATGCTCAGGGGGTGAGTTATCCCTCAGTACTGTGCTTCAGGCTACAAGGTAAATGCCATTCTGAGCTCAAACCAGTCAGCTTGGCTAGGTTA